>NC_056742.1:399963977-399979536 GCF_019279795.1 Protopterus annectens | reverse complement strand
AAACCCCCCCCCCGAGTACCTAAAACTAAAACAAATCACTGACCCCAAACATCACAACTACCCATTATAAACAATAACACACTTAAACCACCATCATGGCCAGTAGCAATATGACCTCAAAACACCACCATCATGGCCGGCATCACCCACAAGAAACTAAACCAGGCAAAAACTAACAACCAATATACTAGCAAACTAGAGAATGCCCAATGCTGCCAGATAACAGAAGGTCCGTGACACATTATTACCATCCAGGATGTAGTGAATAAACCCAACCCAGTTTCTCCAGAAATTGCAGTAACTCAAAGCTGAGTCATCCTATCAAACCCCCACATCTAGATTACAAGCCTAATTTACTTAATGCAACCTGCTAATCCCCTACCCCTAATGTCTGCCACACTGTCTGACCCTTTCCATCGAAGACCCCTGCTACCCCTAAAACAGTGTAAAATTTAACCCTGTTGTTCCTCACACAAGATCAAACACATTACCTTGTGACAACAGGTAAGAAAAAAACACAACAAACCAAATAACTCCATATTCAGCTGTACTGCTGGCACCCCATGACCTTTCATACTACTCCATCAGCTGAATCCTCATCACCTTCTACTCTTGCCTGGGATTCCAAGATGGCCGCCGACTAGTCTAGTCCTTACTCTCTGAGCTCCTCACAGCTATTTAACTTTTGTTTTTTTTTTACAACTTTATATCAACCTTTTTCCTCAAATTTTTATACTAAAAGATTTTATAAATCTTTTTCTACGCATTTGGATTATTTTTTCTTCTGGACTTATTATCCTGGGATTTATTTTACCTCAGAACATTCTTGGTCTCTCTGCTGCTGGGACTCCTACTGCTCCAGTCTGTTCCTGGTTCCTGGTATCCTGTTGACTGCATTCCATTTCTGGGCATGGCTACAAAATCTGACTCCATGGAGACTCAGCCTACAAAGGCCAAATATACTTCAATGCTCTCTCCTGAAAAGATTCAGGTTCAAAAGACTGAAATCATCTAGACAACCTACAGAAACTATTAATGTAAGTAATAAAGATTTAAATGGCTCAAATTTCCTTTTAGAAGAACTAAAATAGCTTTAAAACCAATCCAAAGTGCTATACAAAACTTTTCAGAACAGTTTGCAGACTTTAGTAAATCTTTAAAGCAAATAAACGATAGTATTGTTACTATTGAAAATAAACTCTTAGCTTTGGAAGTTAAAACAGACTTATTGGAAAGTGACTTTAAATCTAGAGATAAAACTATTTCAGATTTACAAGCTAAAATATTGGATCTGGAAGCCAGGAGTCGAAGAAATAACATCATTATTCGTGGTTTACCTGAATCTTATGACAATAAAACTTGTTATCTGTGACTAAAAATATCTTTGAAACACTGTTAAATTGTGAAGCTTCCTCAAAATCTATAATTGTAGAGAGAGCACACAGAGCACTGCATAAAGCAAGATTCTTCCACACCAAGGTTAATTTATACTAAGTTACTAAACTTTCAAGACACTTTCCAGATCCTAGAAACTGCTAAAACAAAGAAACAATTCATATGGAAGTCTCACAAACTATCATTTTCCCAAGATCTTCCTGCACAGATCAAATTAAATAGACAAAAACTGGCCCCCTATTGTGCTGACTTGATAAAAAGAGGGATTAGATTTTGAATGGCTTATCCTAATACATTGTCTTTCACAGCTAATGACAAAAGATTTGTATGTTCAGATCCTAAAGATGCAAAAGACATTTTTCTTAAAACATTTAAAAAGCTTCCTGACACTGTATCTTAATATTCTACTGTTAAAGAACTACAATAAGGTTTGATTTTTTCATTTCTTTACTCTGACAGTATTTGTGCTACATGATTTGTAATTCTGGTGTGACATAATTATATTAGCTTAAGAACTTGTCATGTAATTTACACATGATAGATTTGGTGTGACAGTGTGCAGTGACAAGATATATGCTTGTTAGATTTGTGTGGATTAATAGAAGCATTTAAATTGCTGTATTTACTTTTTTCTCTTTCGCTCACATATGCTTGCTGTGTAAATAGATAATATGTTAATTTTACTACAAGCTTTTGAGTTACAGCCTTCTGTGTAAGCTAAATGATTTTTGGAGGGAAAACATTCCATCTCAACATTCTAGCAATAAAATCTTCCCTCAGAGTTCCAGCTGATGCTCTGCATGAACATGCACACTACAGTCTCTCTGAGATGGATGGTGATGTCATCATTTGTGAGGAAAGAAGAACAGTTTCAAATACACAAGTCTGCTTGTTTTCAACAAATATTCAATAGTGCTAACTTTTTAATAGATCTGGCTATTATTTAAAGTGTTTTCTCTTCATAAATGAAGGTTGCTTTTTAAATTTAAACAGATTCATGTCACATAATATATTCAGTGACTTTTAGTGTGTCTGCATGACTTCAAAGCAAGCTGCTACTTTCATAAAGCAGAGTGAAAATGTTTCTGGAAACAAATGAACAGGTTAGTTTTATATATTAAAATTCTAAAGGATGTGTAAGGAAATGAACATATTTTCCTATTCAGAATATTTTTTCATACAATATTTTATATTATACTGAAGTGTTTAATTTGACAAATGTTACTGTTCATATGAAAGTTTCATCTTCTTTCTATTCTCTGCTCTCTTTCTTCTCAGAGACTGGATGTGATATTTATGATTAGTAGTTTATGTTTAAGAAAGCCTTTACTTATTTGAAAGGTTTGAAATAACTATCTTTAAACATGATTAGCTGAATCTACCTGTATATATTTAAGCCCTTAAATTTACTGCATTTAGCTTGCTTGTTTCTGTTTTAATTAGATGTTCAAAATGTTTACTTTAAAAGCCGTGTCTTTTCATGCTGTTTTGCTATGTTACATCTATAGCTTAGAAGAATAGTATAGTTACATAACCTAACAGAGTCATTAGTAAAATATTCAAAAAGTAGATTTAAAATTATATGTATGCACATTGTTGTACATTCAGTCCAATATATATGATGCTGTTTAAGTTACTATTTAATAATATAATTATACTTTATTCATGTATATTAACTAGTGTTAAAAACCTTACAGCTTATAATATTTCATTTTGAATAGTTCCTGTACTACTATTATCTAGTTAATAGATGCATCTCCAGACTGAATTGTTTTTCATTTTGAGATATGGTTGCTTGGTAGTTGTTTTTGCTTTATTTGAACTATAACTAAATACTCATTCTACAGGTATTAGTGCTTTTATCATACTAATGGTCATGTTGATTAATGAAATTATCACTAAAGTACTAAAGAAGGTTCAGTAGATAGTGCATGACTATTATCTTTAGTTCAGTAATGCTATGCTTATTTACTTATATTATAATGTTACCAGTTGGTTTTGTTATACTTATATATGTTATCTTACATTTCTTTCAGTTTTAATTGTATTACTTCTTATGATAGAGTGTTCTAGTTAAGCAGAGTGTGATTTATTTATTATTTACTTGTTTCTCTTTCTCTTGAAATACTTGAGGAAATACATTTAATCACTATAAATTTCATTTTAAGGATAGGAGCTTTAGATTAGTATTAGAAGTAGGGATTAAGCATGTTGGACGTCTTGAAATTAGTTAATTTTGTATATATTTTCAGTAGTATTACTCGGACTTTATGTTATGTTAGGCTTCCTTTGAGTAATTTGTATTCTAACTTGAGGTTATTATTATCTATAATTACAATGTTTTTTTTATGTTCTTCTGCTCTTCCTTTATCACAGGGGGATTGGTGGGTAGGCACTAGGGTTAGGATAAAGGTCATTATTATACATTTCATGGTTCTTATAAAACCTTTTTTCTTTTTTTTCAACAAATGTTATTTGATGACTTGCTTGAATACTTAAAGACTGTTTTTTTCTTTTATTTTTTTCTTCTTCTTTTTAATATTGTGTTGGATTTGCACCTTGAGTTCACTTTTATAGCATCAATAATGATTATACTTGTAGAATATGCCTGTTGACATAATTTTAGATTCTTGGAATGTTAGAGGCATTCAAGATAAGCGAAAAAGTCACTATTATTTCATATGATCTTTAAATCACAGGCTAACATTTGTTTTATTCAAGAGACCCATATTTCACGTATTGATTGGAATAAAGAGTTAAAAAATGGATCAAAAAGATTATAGCTTCAGGTGACTCATCTAACTCCAGAGGTGTAGCTATAATCATTAAACAAAACTTCATTGGGAATATTATTGATGAGAAATTTGATGATGAGGGGAGGTGGTGCTTATTTACCGCTTCTATTGCTGGTTTGGACAAACCCTTATTAATTTTAAATCTATATGGCCCATGTAATTTACAACATTTGTTCATTTTAAAAATTTACAATATTCTTGCATCCTATAAGGATCATCATATTATAGTGGGTGGTGACTGGAATGCAGTTATAAACCCTGTAATTGATCGTTCGCTCCACTGTCACCTATAATCTTCAATCTACTCTGGCTATAAATGATTTGATGACAGAATATAATTTAATAGATCCCCTCCGCACTGTTAAAAGTATAAACAAGAATGATATATATACTTATTATTCTAAGTGCTATCATTCGTGGTCCAGATTAGACTTCTTTCTAATTTCAGATGATATTTCAAAATATATTGTGGACTTTACTACAGAACCCAGATTCTTTTCGGATCACTCAAGAATTTCACTAAAATTGAACATAAAACCCAATATCAAAAATAAAACTATGTTTAATAAGTGGACCTTAAATAATAACTTATTGCCAAATGAAGATATTTGCAAACAAACTTCAGAAATCCTAAATTAAATGGTGAATAGTCTTGAATCATCTGACATTCCTTATGACATACAATGGGCTGCATGTAAAGCAAGATTAAGAGGTTTATTTATTAGTAAAGATGCTTTTTTCAAAAAACAATACTTTAAGAAAGAGGAATTGTTAAAATCAAGAATTTCTTCGTTGGAAAATCATCTTAGTCTGAACAATGATGCTACTTTAGAAAAACAAATTTTTGATTGTCAGAAAGATTTAATTCTGCTTCACCAAAATAACCTCTCCTTAGCTGAACAAAAGCTACTTGCTTCATATTCAGAGTGGGCCCAGGTTCCATCTAAATTGTTAGCGAGAATTATTAAAGTTAACTTCAGAAATCCAAATATTGCATCTTTATCTTATAATAACAGATTATATAATACTGATGAAGAGATTATTCAACTTTTCACCTCTCTTTACACTGAGTTATATTCAGGTTCTTCTAATTCTGTTAAAGATAATCACTCAAAACTCTTTTTAGACTCTTTGCAGTTCCCTAAACTTAATGATAATCAGCAAAAATCTACTTTCTACCCCTATATCGGTACAAGAAATCTCGGATTCAATAGATAATCTTAAATTGGGTAAATCTCCGGGACCTGATGGTTTTACTCCAGAATTTTTCAAAACTTTCAAATTGGTAGTTCTTTCCTTTCTATTTAAAGTTTACAATCACATAAGAGTTAATGATATCTCAGATATTCATTGGAACACATCCAAAACCATTCTAATCCTAAAAATAATAAAGATAAATCTGACCCAGTAAATTATAGACCCATTTCTTTAATTAACGTGGATATTAAGATTCTGTCATCTATTCTGGCTAACAGATTGAAACGGATTTTACCCTCAATTATCTCGTCAGATCAATCAGGTTTTATGTCTCAGAGACATGCATGGGATAATACTCTATCTTTAGAGACTATACTTCATCTCATTAAGAAAAATCCAAACCCTATATATGCTTTGATTATAGATGCATCAAATGCCTTTGACAGAGTATGTTGGAACTTCCTATTTCAAACTATGTTATGTTTTAATATTCCCTTATTCTTTATAAATTTTTTAAAAGTTTTATACAAGAATATGTTTACTAGACTATACATTAATGGTCAATTTTCTGCTCGATAAAGATCACTAAAGGAACAAGACAGGGTTGTCCATTGTCCCCTTTTCTTTCAACATTTATTTAGAACCTTTGCTATTGTTTATTACTCAAAATACTTTTCATAACATCCCTAGAATTCTTAATACTAATATTCATTTCTCTGCTTTTATGGATGATTTAGTAATCTACTTTCAAACTCCATTATCTGATTACAGAAAAATAATGAATTCTATTGATTATTTTTCTTTGGTTTCCAACTATCTTTTAAATTCTACAAAAACTCATATTTTTCCCTTAAATCATTTAGCACACAAATCTTTTTGTTTCCAGACGATCATTTTCAGTTTACTTATAATATAAAATATTTAGGAATCAATTTAGAACACAATAATAGATCTTCCTTTCAAAATAATATTAATAAATTATGGAACTCTATATTGTCTGATATGGACAGATGGAAGCATCTAAACCTTTCATTTCTTTCAAGGGTGGCCATTATTAAAATGAATATTCTGCCTACATTTCTTTACCAATTCTCATCATCTGATCAGATAATTTCAAAAATTTTTTTTGAGTCTGTAAATAAAGCTTTGGCAAAATTCATATGGTTCCCTAAATTTGTTAGAATTTCCTATTCTAGATTGGCATTTTCGAAGGACAAGGGAGGTTTGGGTTTACCTAATCTTTATCTCTATTATTTGATTGTCTCATCCAATAAACTTCTTACTATCTCTAAATTCAATAACACTTCTTATCCAAATCACTCTTTATGGATAAAATTATGGTATAATTATGTCATTTCTAATAATTTAAATCCTGAAGCTATTCCCTTTATCTCTCTGGATAGTTTATTTATTAAAAATATATCTACAGTATTTAAACAAAAGATTAGAGATTTCCAAACCTTACTCAAAATGTGTAAACTAGAAAAGATCTCGCACCATGTTCAGCCAATTCATCTAAACCCAAATATATTATTGGACAATAAACTTTTGAACTTAACAAACTATCCTTTAATTAAAAATCTAAAAGTAGGAGATGTTTTGAAATATCTTGACTTGCATTTATCTGACTGGCGTAAGTTATTGAAAGTAAACTGGAATTACTCACCAATTCTTACACAACTAAGAGCAATAATTAAAAACAAATTTGTATGTCTGGTCCCCATAGACTCACAATTGAAAACCTTAACACGATTATCAAAATACTTTCATCATCTGATAAAATGCTCTCAAACTCATATAAATTAATTAATTCTTTAATGATGGACCACAACTGTCTTTTATCTAATGTTTGGTTGAATTATAATTCCCAATTGTCAGAATCTCAGAAAGTCCTGGCTATTAGACACACTAAGGAATTTATCCCTTTTAAAAAATTAGCATACACACAATTAATGATTAATAATGATGCCTACTTTACTCCAATCAAATTAAACAAATTTAACCCAAATAAGTCCCCTTCGTGTTCATGCTGTTCTCATCCCCAAGCAGACCTCCTTCATATTCTATGGTATTGTCATTTTTCTCACAGATTGTGGACATCTTTGAAAGTCAGACTGCAGAAAATGGGATATCAAAAATCCACGTTGACGTGGGAATTTGCTATTCTACACATTCCATTGATCCATCTTTCAAAAGTTGATATTCATGTTATCATTTTTATTTGCTCATTACTAAAACTTTATATAATACAAAATTGGATTGATCATTCTAAATTAAAATGGGTTACTTTCCAGAAAATGGCTTTTAAATTTATTGATGCTCAAAGATACTTAGGTGGGAGTCCAAAAAAAAAGCTATTAGAAAGGTTGTGTTAGAAAAGTTTCTAAACATATTAAATAGTTAATGTTAAATATTTTTTTTTCTCTCTCAGGTTGCCTAACTTGTATATAGTGTACATATGGTGTATGTTTTATTTCTAAATAATTTATCAAAATCTCAGGAAGGTTGTTATCACTAGATGAATTGTTATATGTTCATTTATGCCTTCTTGTTATGTATAATATTTTAATTGTCTTGCTATTCATATAATTAATAAAAATTTTTTTGAGAAAAAACCTTCTACTCTTGCCTGTCGAGTCCACATTTCTACAATCTGCCAAGCAATACCAACTCTACATGTCCCCATTTGCACTCAGTGATCTGTAACAGAAAAGACCATAAGTATTCCACACACTCATAATCCAGTTTCTTAATGACCATTAAACACCACCAGTGGAATATCTCATCCATCTACCTAAAATGCAGACACTTCCATGTGCAGCAACACCCCTGAAAATTAAGATGTCCTAACATGATTCCCATAGAATAACCTCCCAACTCACATAGTAACATTACAACAGATACTCATATGAAATAAAACATTATATAACAAGTCTTATTCAATAAATAAAATTATCACTCTTCTACAATGAAAGAGGTCTCTACAAAATAACAATTAAACAAAGAAAATTAAAGCCATCCCCACTGCTGCTACCACATACTATGAACCTCCATTTCCCAAATCAACCCCCGCAACAAAATCTTCTCTTCCACCCCCCCAATCATCCTTCCTGACATCCCACAGACCGTAAACCAACCCCCAATTATGCTCTCTAACCCCGCACCTCCTGCCACATTTATAAACAAGTGCTAATCCCCCTAAACAAACCTATCTGAAACCCCAACCCAAGGCACCACAATAGTAAACAATGTACCATCTTGTTAACCCTCACCCGAAAGAGACCCAAACAACCAATCCCCCACAAGTATGCCCTGACCCACTCCTCCTGCTACATACTCACAAACCTGCAAAACCCATCAAGCCCTCCTACTCTGAAAGCCATACCTATAACATACTATCTCCTATTAGTCCCAGGAAATAAATAATGAACAAACTAACTAAATACCTTACTTAAACCTTCTAGTACTGCGTAGCCCACAAAGGACCCAGCTCCTCTAACCCACGATGCTCCATCAACCTCACCTACTTTAAAGTCATACATATGATCCAACACTTATTGCTATCAGTCCAAAGTGCAAGTCAAATGTTGCACACGAGGAGCACACTTGTCACAGATTTGAAACAAACCACAAATACATCCCAGAGGTTCCTCAGATAACCCAGTAAGCCAAATGCCATGGATGCTGCATGTAGCACTTGGCTAGCTTGTGAGAGCCCTAGATCCAGTAGCATAGTAACTTCCTTTGGTCCTATGATTATTGTGATTCCACCCCACCTGTGGGAACCCCATACTCCCCATAAACAATCCCTGACCCTGCTTTACTATGCCCCCAACATGCCTCCTCAGTTGCCCCCACACTACCCCAAGGTACCAACTCTGACATGGCTTAATGAGCACCAAATAAAACAGGACTACCTATGGCCTCATTGTGCCCACTCCAGCACCCAAAACATCCATCCCAACAGAATCCCTTACCTTTCAAAGCAACTTCCTTCAGGCCACTGACTGTTGGTCACTCTACACTCTCCCATCTGTGATCTCACTGGGACATCGACTGCAACAGTCTCTATCTTCTTTTGCCCACTTGCTTCCAGTCACTGGCTGATGCCTGCTTTGCACTTCCCCACCTGGTAAGACCACAGCCTTCACACCATCAGCTGATACGACCTCTGCGCTGGACCATCTGAGACCGCAGTTGCATAACACTCACATTGATAAAAGATCCTTCATAGCACCACCATCTGCAAAGAAAAAATGAAATGTAAGTCATATGAAACAAACATTCTGATACAACCTAGACCCCCTTCATCTTCCTCCCCAACTCTCTGCCAGCCTCATCATACACAACCAACCCACTAAACTCCCTCTCCCAGGCAGTCAAACTCATAACCCATGAAACATTCAAAAACCCCTTCTAATTTTGTCAGGTGTTTGAAAGCACAAAGGAAATATGTTTACATATAACTCTCCCTGTCCCCTTTAGCGATAACATCTTGAATATGTTATCACCCTGCAATATTTAGTAGTTAAAGTAGGTACCGACGTGCCAACCATGGTCTTCCCACTGACATCACCATGACTGTCCTAACCCACCCATGCTGTGCTGTCACAGCTCACTGATCATTCCCCCACCCATACAAAAGTAAAGGCTAGAACATGGAAACAGTCCATGAGCCAAGTATCCTGCTATGAGCTGTAAATCACAGTGGGCAATAGCTCCATGCCTGTAACCAATGCAGTGACAAGATCTTTATGAAGAAAGAATTGCATGATGAAGAGAATAGATTCAAGAAGCAGCAATGTATGTAGAGCATATGGGACAGAAATTTAACTACATTGTCCTAGATGGAGGAGTAGCCAGACAAAATACTTAAAAGCTCTACCTTATGAAGAATACAACTCCTCTCTCTAGCTTGCTGACATTCAGTAATATGCTTGGGTACATACAACTGGACAAAGCCGATATGAGAAAGTAACATAACATATATAGAGACTCAAGCTTATGCAGAAATTCACTACCACAAACTTAATAGGTTTGCACAAGCAGGAAACTTGCATAGGGGTAGCAGCATTCCTCCTACCTGAAACCCTAATGTCTGACATTCCTAACAGCATTATCTCATGACTTGCCAATACTTCACCAGAAAACCCTATTCTATCATAAACGGACCAAACTCCAGACATTCTACAAAGATCTGTGCAGTAGAAGGCATACCTCTCAACCTGTTGATACCAGAAATCTAAACAAAGACACGAATAATGGAGAGCAGAGGCCTAAAATAGGGACACTTAAATATTGCTCTTATAAACTTATAGAATGGAGAAAATACAACTACGCTGTAACACGAATTCTATGAGGGATATGAAGGCTGAAACTCAAATAGGTGCTGTTATTTACTTTTGCCCTCAATGGTTTGCCAAAGATTTGCCAATACACCACCATTTGAAGATCACAGACCAGATATCCAAGCCCAAAAGAAGTATAACCCTGCACCCCCCATGGCCATTTGTGCCTCTGCTACATGCACAGAAAACAGAAAATCATGATCCGCTCCCAACACCGATTTAGCAAAAGCGGCGGCAATCTATACCTAGCCTCCCAATTCCCAGAAATAGACCTGGACCTCCACTTGAAACATGTATTTCCTCATAAAGTTTAAATATCATCTCAGGAATATCATATGACCTCATCCTGATCAAGGAAGTAATTCCTTCCTCACTAAGAATTTTTTTTTCTTTTTCTTTCCTTTTTCCCCCACCTAACAAATGGTCTGCCCCTCACCTTGTGGCTGCCGGCCTTGTCTTTGGATCTATATTCATCTTTGTCAGTAGGCAATGCCACATGCATTTACACAAATTTCTTCTTCCCCCACATGACAAATGCTTATTTTTGCCTCTGTATTCATCTTCGTCTGTAAACAATGCCACATGCACTTACACAAATTTGGTTCTGCGATGACATTGCACATTACAATTCTTAACTAACTAACTTCCGACCCCTTTGCTGACTGAGTTTAGATGCCCTGATCGGACACATACCTCACCATCCACACACACTCTTGCCATATCGCAACATCTTCCTCTTTAAAAGTAACTGTTCAGCCTACCATCTCAGCACCCCTGCGAAAGTCTGTATTTGCCTCAAAGACCTTAAAGCCCATGAAAAGCAAGCATGATAGGCCTGGAACCCCTGCGACCCAACCTCCATAAATCACTTTAGGTTTTTTTTGTTTTTAGATTTTAATTAAAATGGTTTAATCACTCACTTGGACCGCAAGTCCAACCTGACCACCACATCATAACACCAGCGTGCTCCCACCAACAAACTACATGATCCACTCCAAGCCACACGGACCACCATACTAACGAAACTGAGCAACACTGCGCACCCAGTCCTCAAAAGTTGTGATGACAAAACCAGTCAAGGCTACTTAAACAAATAAAGTGGACTGACCACACATCACAACTCTCTCGTATCCTGGGAGTTATATTTTTCTATTTAAAAAATCTACCCAGACGACTCTGAGCAGTCAGTCAACACCATTCAACCTTACATGCTCTCATGTGTCACTTGTTATTATAAACTTAACAGCGCCTAGATACTGGGCTTATTGATGGTAGGCATTTTCCAGAGTATAGAAACCCGAAGTCAAATGCAGGTCAACAAGGCACCCCCCCCCACAAGAATGGTTTAGACCACTCTGCGCGTATATCAAAGCAGCCGTTACTCATGGGCATTGCCTTGCCTGGGAAACTGCAGAACTTTTCAAAAGGCAATGCCTTTTAACTAGTAGGGTTTTTTTTCTTTGTTATTTCTACAGTATCACAAAAGACAAGTTAGGGATAACAGGGTCTGTATCATTAAAACTTTAAATGAAACATCGAACAACCATGATGGGCAAGGGAAAGCACAAGCACTGGCAAGCAAGGGCTTGCCCTTTGCCCCCCATGACATGTCCACCATCATTCTGCATGTGAGAAAAGGCTCCACAAGGAGAGAGAGAGAAAAAAACTTTTACATGTTGCTTTCAACTTAGAAAATTGCCTGCTCATGCACGGCAACCACTGCAAACAAGACACACAAAAACCTCTAAGAAAACACCCCAGTCCAACTGCATATAAACCTTAATGCACCCAGACTTGTCTACCACAATCAGCATTGAAAGTGAAATTCACTAACACAATGCCAACCACCATCAAAAGACCCCATTGCCTCCCCCAAACACGATCTACTTCCCATTTCTAACTAACAGTAGTCCAAGGCCTACTTGCACCACTGCTGACTAAACATAGTCCAAGGCCTACCTGCACCACAGTACCTACAGGTCGTCATGGACGTAACTCACAGCAGCAAGTTCATGCCAAAAATGTGACTCCTACCTAAGTTACACTTGACAAAACCTTCCAAGCCCCTCCCTACCTTTACCTCATTTCTTCCTAAAACATCCCTTCATCCCAATTAACCCTATCCTCCCCTTATTCTCTTAATTCCTGCTAACCTATGCATCTAGCCCCACTTGAAGATGTCCCAGGGCAAAATGGTCCGTTCCAAACCTCATTTGTGTAGAACAGAAATATGTGATAGTGAAATGCAGGTGATGTGGTCGTGATAGAAGCTTGGATGAACTTCTGGGTATTTCAGTTTCATTCACACAACATGTAGATAGACCACCTGCTCTAAACTGCCCAAATATATTATATTGCATTATTATTGCCCTTTTAGACAATCACTTACACGGTTAATAAAATTAAACTAAAGATAAACACTACATTGACAACAAGACAACAAATGCTGATGTTATAGAAACCTGGACAAAATTCTGTGAAAAGTTTATTTTTTTTTTCAGAGTGACAGTCCAGTCTTTACCTCCCCATGAGGTGAGATGCTGTCTCCATATCTTACTGTATAGATATGTGATCTCTAAGTATTGATACAGTTGGAGAAGTAAAATTAATTAGTGTGGGAAAATATTCCCTTTTTCAAAAATTGAACATGAAAAACACATTCATGATATTGCTGCTGATCTGTTGTGCATTCTTGAATAACAATTCACACTCCAATCCATGCCACCGTTTTGTAACAATAGCAATGGAAGGACAATATTTTGTTCAGTACATGTTCCCAATTGTGCACGTTTTTCTGTCGGAATCCATGGTACCGAGGTATAATAGCTACAGCTTCTTAAATCGAAATAATACACAAACTTCAAAATGGACACATTCTGCTATTAATACTATCATGTTTGTATATCACAAACAACCCTAAAATAAATGTTTATGAGTTCCATATTTCAAAATTTCTAAGAAAGGCATTCTTAGAATTTCTAGAAAATTTTGTTATAAAAAAATGGCTGTAACTGACCTCTGATATTTGTTCTAAATTATGAATTTTATCCTTTAATAATAGTTATTTACAGAAAGAATAACATTACAGTGATGTATCTCAGAGTACTTTATTCCACACTTCAGTTCCCATTCATGGTATAGTCTACTGGAGCAAATTATTATTTTGAAAGGTCTTCCATAAGTCTTCCAACTTTCAAATGCCCAGAAGACCCAATAGATATAGATGACCTACAAATATTGAATATATTTTTGTGAAGGATATACAGTATGCATGCAGCAATTACAAACTTACAAGAATTTTCTAGTATTATTGGAATATAATCAGTGTTGTATCATTCTCTCTTTGTTTTTCATGATCTTAATGTATAGATTTCCTAAGCCTAGTTTTCTATACCCATAGAAATGATAGCTACTATTTGTTATCTTACATACAGTCTGTCCATATGTTGTGGCTGAAAATGGTCTGGTCTTGTTAAATAAACAAACACTTTCTCCATTATCTGATCAAGTTTGTTACGGAATAAACAAAAGCACTGATCTTTACAAGTTTCTGTTGCTACTTTTCTGAACTGGAATGCACATTTGTGAGTTTGTGACTGGTCGGAGTCTCTGCAATCTTGTTGCTTTTTTCTTGATTGTTTATGTGAGTTCTGGTTTTCTTAAATAAATGAATGGATCACCTACATATAATGAAAGCTTATGCTGAGGCAATGCTTTCAACTGTTAACTGCCTGGCCACATGCTCAGATGATGCATGCAATAATTTACAGATAAAGGTGTCAGGTATGCATTGTATTCTAAGTTAGTACAAAACTAATTGAATTTGCATGATATTTTAACTTTTGCTGTGGATGACATTTAGATATTAATAATCACTAGTACTACAGTGGTGACATTTTTGGATTAAACTAATTATTATGTGCAAAATTGCCAGCTAGCCTGTCAAATGCTTTTGCAATATCAAATGTGAATGCCAGCTAGAGTGGGTGGGGGGATGGACTGTAGTTACTTTAGGCAGCAGAATTCAGTATTTTCATGAGTTTACCTGCCTTGTGTGAATCTAAATTGATAACCTGAATTTAGTTCATATAAAGCAGAAACTGTTCTGCTCACTGGAGTGATAATGACACACTTGTAGTCTCTGAGTCATTGTTTAAAACACGAATGGGGCCGTATGAAGAATTATGGGGTGGGGCATTTTTTGGTTTATATACAACAAAAGTATGCGCTTCTTTTTAAAATACTGGAGAAGATATTACAGCTGATGATTTGTTCCATTCGCTGTTTCTTGCAGTAAATATACAACTGGTTTCTAGAAGAATTTATAATATAACTAGTCAAGCCTCATGGCTTCATTTTTAAGGCAGTATTTCCTTTCTTAGACCACTTTTAAAATAATTATATAGATGAAATTGAAATGCCTTTAAAGGGTAAATCTGAGAAAGAGTCATTTGTATGTCAATGTGATTTTGAACAATTTTTGACCCTGGGTACAGGAATTCACAGCAGTTTGCAAATCCTCCATGATAATGGGAGAATAAACACGTCTAATGGAAATAATTTTAATGCAGCAATAATGCTTCAGTCTTCTTTTTTAGGCTACATGTAAAACGTCGCACAAGTCTGTCTTCAAAATGCTGTTATTTCAGATAATGCAAAACTTCAGTTTGATCCTTTATTTCATACCATTTATTAAACATCTAATTACTGAGGGCAATATATAATTATCGATCATGGGATGGACAATGCCAATCTCTATCCAAATGGAGATGCATTAAGTTGAGCATATAAAGGGAAATTAGCTAGGCTTAAAATTGCCCATAA
>NC_056742.1:399803977-399958977 GCF_019279795.1 Protopterus annectens | reverse complement strand
GCTTCCACCCACAGCTCTGATGTACTGTGCAAGCATACACATGCTCAGTACATCAAAACTGCAGCAGAATACCACACAGCTGCAGAAGGGCAGCAAGAAGGCATTATACAATGCCATTATTTAAGAAAAGTAATTATTTTTTTTCTTAAATAATGCCATTGTATAATAGCAATAACCCACTTCTGGGTGTGGGAAATGCTGGATATACCTACGGTTGTCTTTGTTTGGCCACTCGGGCTTCGCCCTCGTGACCAGACCAAACCAACTGTGGGTAAATCCAGCATTACACACACCCAGGTGTGGGTTATTCCTATATTGTTGCATTCTAAAGGGATACTAGCACTAATAAATAAATCCGGAGTACAGAGCTTTTTTTCATTCATTTGTATACAAGAACCATTGATTACAAAGCTCTTTTCACCCAAAACAACAAAAAAACCCAAAATAGGGCAGAATTCAATAATTAATCAAATAATAGCCACTGAGGATGACACAAGCAAAACGGTGAATCAAAGAACTTTAATGACTTAGCATTTTCACCAGTACAATGCTGGCTTCTTCAGAGTCATTTTCACAATCAATTAAAACACATTTATAACACCTATCCCATGATAATGAGCTGACATCAATAACACAACAACCAATCATAATCCTGATCTATTATTTAAATATGTCCTAATAATACAACAATAATTAAATATTCTAAATATTATAAACAATAATAAGAATACATGATACACCCAAGCGTACATAAAAAAACATTAAATACTATTATAAAAAACAAAATTAATAAAACTTCTAAATAATTCATCTACCTAAATCTGATTGGATTTGAAGTTCAAAATAGGTTTCAAAGACACACAGTCATTGAGACCAGGAAATTTCAAGGCATTTAACCTAAGTTGCCATTCAGTTTCCATAACTGCAACTTTATTAACCAAGTCCCCACCTCTCTCAGTCATATAAACTCGATCCACAACAAAAAACAAAAACTTGTTAAAATTGGGGCATGTAGTGGTGTGCAAATAAAGTGCATTGTGTACATCTTTTTTCTTAATTGATCTAACATGTTCTGATATCCTGTCCCTCAATCTTCGAATGGTCTTACCCACATAAAATGCTTCACATGCCATACAAGAAGCCACATACTATTATTGTTGTATTATTAGGACATATTTAAATAGTAGCTCAGGATTATGATTGGTTGTTGTGTTATTGATGTCAGCTCATTATCATGGGTAGGTGTTATAAATGTGTTTTAATTGATTGTGAAAATAACTCTGAAGAAGCCAGCATTGTACTGGTGAAAGCGCTAAGTCATTAAAGTTCTTTGATTCACCGTTTTGCTTGTGCCGTCCTCAGTGGCTCTTTTCACCCAAGACTGGACTAGACAGTCAAGAGGAGAGGGTAAACAATTGCACCACACCACACTCATCACATAGTTCCTCAAAATCTACATCACCAAAGCACACACATAGAAACAAAAAACACACCTACATTCACGGAAGTTCTCAATAAAAATCTGCCCTAGCAGCAGAGACCTCCAAAGCAGAAATGCAAGCAACCTCCACCCCCAACTAAACCCAAATGACACATAGCCCACAAACTCAGTGTGCCACCCAACCACAGCCCATAAGGCATAACAACATACCCAACACTCTGGTCAAAGGTGACTCTATAGTCAGGCACACTGATGTTCCACTCACCAGGCTAAACAAGAAGAAAGTTACTGTCAGCTGCCTGTTGGGTGTCAGGATCCGCCACATAACGCATGCACTCAGGTCACTCCATAACAAGTACAAATATGACTCTGTCATTGTCCATGTTGGTGTGAATGAACTGAGACGTACCTCCCTGGACTACATGAAAAGAGACATGGAGGAGCTCTCCAATCTTGTAGCCCAGGCAGGTATGACCCTAGCCCTGAGTAGCATCCTGACATCACCCAGAATGATACCACAGTACAAGGGCAAAATGATTGACTTCAACAATTGGCTAAGCTTCTGGTGTCATTCTAAGGGGATCCAGTATCAGTCTACCTGGGATGACATGATCGACAGACCACGATGTTTTACCAGAGACGGCCTGCACCTGTTGCCCTTGGGATTCCGGATACTGGCTAAGGCTCTTTCCACCCCTGTAGTGCCTTTTTTAGGCAAGGTTCAAATGACAAATTCACCACCATAACAGGTACAAGCAAGCAAAATCTGAGGGTAATGCTACTCAATGCTAGAAGTCTAAACCTCAAAATGCACTCACTTGAGGCACTCCTTAAAATGGAGAACATCAACATCTGTGCAGTGACAGAGACCTGGTTCAAGGCTCCAGAGAGCTCCCCTGCATTACCAGGCTATAACTCATACCACACCTTTTGGCCACCTAACCTGGACTGAAATACTAAAGGCAGAGGCATGTCCATATTCATTAAGTATATCCACACCTCCAGGCTAGTTGCTCAGTGTAATGCATCTGAGATTATCCAAGTGCAACTAACTCTGGGCAAGACCGCAATCCAAATTGTAGCTTGCTACAGATCCCCCACCATGCCCCAGGATTCCTACTCCTCATTTCTTGATACATTGGAAAATATTAGGGTACAACCCAACACCCTAATAATGGGTAATTTCAACTACCCCACCACTAACTGGAAAAACTACTCATGCACCAAATCTTTTGCTCAACGTTTTCTGGAATTCATAAATTCCAATGTCTTGGATCAACTTATCCACACCCCCACCAGAGGCAGCAATATCCTAGACCTGGTCATTACCAACATGGGTGACCAGTGTTCCACACCAGAGGTCAATTCCTCGTTGGTCAGATCTGACTACAAGCTAATCACCCTAGACATCCACATCCCGCCCCCACCCCCCATTAGGGAAACCACCGTAAAATAATTCTTCACAGCCAAGTTCACGCTTCTTAAGACAGAAGTGGCAAATTTCACGACGCCCATCCAGACGGACAATAAAGGTACGACTACTGAATCCTATACAAATGCACTTTATAAGCACTTACACAAGTGCATGGATCACGCTATCCCTAACAGAACCAAGATGCTATTCCCCAAAAAAAGGAAGCCAATTTGGTGGTCCCCTGCCATGAACAAACTCTACAACAGAAGAAAAAAACTGCTGCAAAAAAGAGGAAAATCTCATGATTGGAGGAACTCCCTGGACAGTCTCAGTAAGAAGCTGAGATCACTCATAAAATCCTCCAAAGCTAGTTACGAAAACAAAATCATCACTGTTTCAAAATTAAAACCACAAAGCATTCTATAGCTATGTCAAGAATCTCCATGGCAACACTCAGATCTACTCTGAGTTACAGCACAATGGCACTAAATATACAGAACCAACTGATATTGCCAACATCCTGGCAGATAGGTTCAATGCTAACTTTACCCCCCCTCACCCCCTAAAGGGCCCATCTCTATACTGAAAGAATGCAAAGTTTCTGTAATCACAGCTGCACAGGTAAAAAACATACTCTCCAAAGCCAAGAACACAGCATCCATGGGACCTGACAACATCCCAGGCTGCATTCTACACAAATTACAGAATGAACTGGCACCCCACCTAAGTACCATGTTCAATCATAGCCTCACCTCAGGCTTTGTGCCCTCTGAATGGCACACAGCAACTGTTATCCCACTCCACAAAGGGGGATCCAACATGGACCCCGGGAACTACTGCCCCATTAGCTTGATGAGCCTGGTCTGCAAGGCCATGGAACGTATCATCATGGAACTTATAAACAAAGACATTGGTAATCTCCAAACTCTGGACCGCATCCAGTTCGGGTTTGTAAAAGGCAGATCATGTCTCCTAAACCTAATAGGCTTCTTTGAAGTAGTCACCAAAGCTACAGATGAGGGTAAGGTGGTTCACACAGCCTATCTAGATCTTGCCAAGGCTTTTGATACCATCCCCCACTCTGAAATTATAGATAAACTCACTAAACTAGGTATAAATCCCTATGTCACAAGATGGGTTGCCTACTGTCTCACTGACAGAATCCACACTGTGAAAGTAGCAGACTCCAAATCCGACTTCAGACCAGTGACAAGTGGAGTACCACAGGGTTCAGTCCTGGGTCATCTCCTGTTTGGTATCTACTTCTCTGAAGTACAGGCTAACACAGAAGGTCTTTGGCTAATGAAGTTCACAGATGACTGCAAACTTGGAGCCATAACTGAAACTCCTAACGATGTAGACATCCTACAAAAGGGCCTCACTGAGACAGATGCCTGGTGTCAAAGCCATGGTCTCAAGCTCAGTGCCAAAAAGTGCATTGTCATCCCTTTTGGTAAAAACTCTGTACCCATGAACTACCATGTACCAGTCTACTTAACACCAAAGGTGTGATAAGAGACCTCGCGACACAGGTGGACAGTAGTCTCTGCTTTGATAATCACATCACCACAGTAGCCAGGAAATCCTTCTACATGGCACACCTCATCACAAAAGGATTCTCATCCAGGAAAAAAGAGGTCATTGTTCCCCTCTGCTCATCACTCATTAGACCCATTATAGAGTACAATGTCTTTTTGGTATGTACCTCACAAGACATCTACAACAACTGGCAAGGCTGCAGAAATACCTCACAAAGAGGATTACCGGCCTTAAACAGATGCCCTATGCAGACCGTCTCAAAAAACTCCAGCTTTACTCCGTCGCATATCACCTACTCAGAGGCGATCTCTGCCTAAGATACAAAGCTATGTCAAACTCAGAGCCGTTGGAAATGCTCCACTTAAAGAAATCCCAATCCCTCCGAGCTACATGCTCTAGAGACCTAAACCTTGTCACCACAACAAACAGAACATGCTGAAGGGATAGATTCCTGTCCCAGAGACTTCCCATACTCTTGAACAAACTATCTATCTATATCAAACAAAGCTCCTCATTAGCACCTCTTCAAGAAAAATCTTGATGACCGGATGGGAAATAGGAAATTCACCCCAGGGATCACTTCTGTGGCTCTGCTTGACAGGGGCACAGGAATATAATTTTTTGGGTGGCGAAAGCCAGGGTACCTTTTTGGCTAGGCTTATATAGGCCCTAGGGCCAATAGCCTAGTACCTACCTATGAACCTATGAACTAGACCTAGCTTTAATGAGGTCTTGAGTTAGACAATTTAACCATATCAAAACTGAACAAGCGATTATTAAATAAACACAAAACTATTATCTAACTGTGTAGTCTAATGAAGGAAGCATTTTGTATTGCTAATTACTTTTTACAGCAGATTTCACTCTCTGATATTGTAGCAGGAAGCTGTCAAGTTAAGGAAGTATACTTTTATGTGATGCTAGCAGTTGGATCTCCGTTTATGATGATGAGGTGTCATTGGCGGAGGAAGATAATAGCTGCATCAGTCACATGAAGGAAAGGCCTAAATATGAGAAGCGTTTGATAGCTAATAAAGAATTGCCTTTTAAATGGCCTCAAAATGCTTTAAAAATCACTGGGTGACTTGTGGAAGAAGTGTAATTGTACAGGTAGTCTCAGTATGGGTGGAAAAACAGTGATACTTATTGAAAAATGTATATGGAGGTGTAAGGACACCTCAAAGAACTCTTGAACCTGGTGGAGATGCTTGATTATAGCATCTTGAAGAAATGTTTAGAGTAAATCTTCACAATACTGAATTTCTGTAGCAGTAATAAGATTATTTTCTCTTTCAGAAGGTGGTAGCACTTCTAGATGCTTCACAACTTTATTCTGATAGAGAGATTAATGAGCTGACATCTATGACTCACAGATGGATTTACTTTATGCCTTTAACTGCCTCCTATTTCTTCTGTGTATTTGCAAATTAGGAAGTCTTATAAAATAACATCTTGGTTCATTGCTTGCTAGTTAAGTGTTGCTGTTGTGGCACACAACTCTTTTGCCATTTACACAAAACCTATATGTAGCCTTACTTTTTTCCCCTTACATTAAGTCTAATAAATTCCTTTTAGATCTGCGTAGTACTGCTTTTGTTTTTTGTTTTTTTCGCTTGTCTTTTAATAAATCAGTCACATTCCTTTGACTTTTCAGCATCAGTAATGAAGAAGATGTGGGTAATTTAGCTTTAAGACATCTACTATTAATATTTTGCTGGAAAGAGTCTTACACCTTGGAGAGTTGGATACCTACCTTCTGTTATTGAGATTATAATCAATATATACGGAATGCTTATATATCCTCATGATGATTTTGATGATTTGCACAATTTTCTCTACTTGTCCACTGTGCATATCTAGGAATAGATGTAGTATGTTTAAATTCCCGCTGTTTGGTAAAATCATGAAATCTGACAAATAAATTGCAGGCTATGATCAAACATAACCTTATTAGGTATTATATGTCTGGCAAAGGTAAGTTCAGGTAATTATAATTTCACACAGATACGCAATGGCAGGTTTGACTAGGATTTAGTGTTACCTCTGTTGAACATCAAGACTTAGATAAACAAACTCTCATCTCACTAAGGAAAATACACTGCACAATCTGGATGTTGTCGTTTCATTTGATCTGGTCAACTTATCATGCCAGAATGTCTCCCAGAAATTGTATTTTTTGTACTCTGTGGTACATTTTTTAGTTCCTCCAGCTTCTCTGCTGATATAAGTAAATATGAACAAAGTCATAAGATATTCAGATCCTTCCCTGGCTGGTATTTGTATTAACTCAGCTTTGTGCTTTCTTTTTCTTGTTTTGTTTTTTACTCCATGGAGGTATACATAGACAATATTGTTTTACTTACTTTCTTTCATAAGATAATCATGAAATTTCTGGCAGCAAAAACAATTGCTTGGATTGCTTTCTCTGTCTGTTCATACCTTGTCTGTCCTTCTTTCAAAACTTTTGATCCATTTGCTATTGATTTGCCCTCCAGCAGTAATACTGCACGAAGCCTTTGTTGACTAATATCCACTTCAAGTATTACTAGGTTGAGAGAATTCATAAAACTTGTGAGTCAAAGCATTTGCAACAAGCGTTGTTAACATTTCAAAGCTTTCCTCCTGATCCCTGTGACTATAGTTAAACAACATTGCAGCATATTTGGTAGCGACATAGAGAGCTATTGCACCATACCAAGAAATTACATGCATTTTTTTGTTTTGAGGCTCTTTTTTCCACATTAACTATAGTATTATCTTTTTCAGAATCTAATTTAAAAATTTCTAATGTCAAAACACAATCCAAATATTTAAGGGTAGTCAAAGAGATGTGACACTTGCTTCTGTTTGACTTCCAGCCTTTCTGTTTCAGCCTGTTGAGCATCTTAATAAGACTAGTATAATGGTTCAGCTTGGTAGATCCTCAGAGCAGATCATTTATAGTAATAACTTCACATCCCAGTCCTTCAATAATTCATTTTTCACTATTTGAAATACTTCCCGAACTGAAAAAAATACCGAAAGACATTCTTCAAAGCTAGTATTTGACCAAAGGGGTGTTAAACATACTAAGACTGGAACTAAATCATCCAGTTTAAATATGTCAAATCATTGATTAGCATCTAGGATTAAGATCAGTCGAGCATTAGACATTACATCAACCTCAACAGGCTGAAGTGGATAATCTCCTCTTTTGATCCATATTTTTATAGCTAAGTGCTAGGCTAGCAGCCCTTGCGGGCCATTTTTAAGCCTAACCAATTTTCCTTTGAAAGGTAAGAATTGAACTCTGTACCTTGTGACTGTGAGGTAAACACCTTAACCATCATACTAACTCCTAACCATAAATTCCAATTTAAGTATGAAATCTGTGTCTTATTCTATACTTGTCTTGCTTCACTACTGTTATAGTGCTAATGACCTACTCAGTCAGGATACCTTATTTATTTTTTATTATTTATGCATTTGCTTTGTTGATTAGGAATATGTGACTGGCAGAGCCCATTTACAGTGGAGGCTTATGGAAAGAAAATCTCTAGAATAATATAATATGTTAGAGAATAAAAGTGTTTGAATTGGACAGACTTAAATCTAAGTTTTAATTACTGAAGTGTTGAATATTTAGTGATAAGTATGACACAAATCTCATAGTTAGCAAATGTTATTAGCAATAAGAATGATACATTAAAGGAAAATTATACATCTGTATGAAAACTGTATGCCCGGAGAATTTCTAAGGAATGTCTTAAGGAGTAATATTGATATATTAAAGGCAAATAATCCTGTCATAAGTTAAACAATAGACAAAAAGAGCTGAGGTGCATGGCGCACTGATACACCTAGTTTTGTGTGGTGTTGTCATGTTACTTAGGTATAGATCAGGCTGAGAAATAGCAGTTACACTGCCATCTGAGTGCAAAGCAATTCTTTAGAGTAATTTTAAAGGAGATGAGATTGGTGTCGTTCCTTAAGGGAAGATGAACATTCTTCCAGGATATGAAAGCTGCATTGGAGACGTGCAAATCTCCCTGATGATTGTGAGAATGCAGAAGTTTGGTGAAGAGTTTGCTAAAAGAGTAAAAGGAATGACACGGACTTTAAACCACTATGAGATTGACTTAACAGAAAGGCATTTATTTCAGTAGTGGAGTGCCAAATGTATCTCTTTCATGGTTGTGTAGGTAACTCTGTTTTTAGGTTCAAGCCAGTTATTGAATTTAAAGCATACAGTAGTGGATACTGAGTGAGTACACAGAAGCAAAATGTGAAGGTCCAGTGTTTTCTGTTTGTAAGTGTAGGGCTAAGATCAATAAAAATGATCTTGTATGGTATGTCTATGTTTTATGCTATTTTTGAGTCTGATGTAAAGCCAGTATTTTGCTGTTTTTAGAAAAAAGAGCTTTCACTACTTCTAATTTGCATAATTAATTGGGCTTCTACCCGCCAATATGGCTTATTAAGTAGGGTGTGTTAGAGTATATATACTGATGTATTTTTTAAAATTACTACAACCTGATGAAGCGCACTTGTTAGTTACCCAAAATAAAAAGTCTTTTCATCATCGTGGTGGCTCCAGTAATTTGTTGGAATATCAATAAAAATGAGCAATAGAAGAGTATAAATAGAAAGAATTCAGAGCTGGTTGGAAAGTCTAGGGCATGAGGCAACTTTTGATATGGAGGAAATAGTTAAGTTTGTGGTTGCATTGACAAATAACTATTGGTCAAATCTAAATATGAATCAAAGTGGACACAATATTTTAAAGGTATGTACTAATTCAAGTTATGAGTTATTAGCAATTTAAAAGTTAAAGATGTTAGAGGAGCTGTGAAGAGAAGGAAGGAGAAACATGAGTTTTCTTTTTTCATGTTTAGCTTTATGCTGAAATCTTCAATTTCATTTTTGAACAGGGTTAAAGGCGTTTTGAAGTGATACATTAATATCAGCAGTGGATTGGGGGAATGATAGAGAGCGGTGTCATCTGCATGCTTAATAATGTGCTTAACAATTACAACAAGGCTTTCAGATGCTCTGGTGGCATAGAGAGAGATAAAGCCCTGACTATGTCCCAGCCAACTCAGATACAGTTTGCAACTTAGGTGACTAACAGAGTAGCAGGAAGGAATAGACATTACCATCCCTTGGAGGGAGGGTGGTCTTGCAAACATCTCCTGCTACAATCCCTGATGGAGCCTGGGGTTGTCACACAGGGGGGTGTAATCCAAAGAGTGAAGAGTGGAGACATGGCTGAGCTGTCATGGAGGTGGGGCAATTGCACTATATATCTCCATTGCACTCCTGCCCCTTAGATGTAACTACAGTGATCTACTAGGAAGGGGACAATGTAGAAACAGGGGTAGTTCATAAAATATAAAAAAAAACTGGCTTGAAGAAGGATGTCTTTAAGAGCCTCACTGGCCCCTGATCAAATTTGGGCATTGGAATCAGGGTTGATTGGCATGTTGGTAGATCCAATGAAGGATGTGGGACACTGGGACGGCTGTCAAGATGAGAAAAGGTGAGAAAAAAGAATTTAAAAAAATTATAATAGTGCTTTCCATTCAACTTAACTCCAACTCTGATTGGCTTTTAAGAGCCATAAAATCCTTCCTGGTACATGAATAACTGGTATTGCTTCAGGTTGAAATTTTAATGTGGTATTCCACTGGTAGATAGATTATCTAGTAAAAAAGTCACAATAACTCCATAAAATATCTGCAGTATCCCAATTACTGTGCATCACAAATTATTTCAATTTGAAGATGAACTCTTTTGCTAACTCTGCAAAACAATTTACATCACAATTTATGTACACCTGGCATTCATCTTGCTATGTTCTTTGTTGCTGTGGTATGGAGAATGAATGCAGATGAAAAAGATATTCATTAAGAACACCAAATAATTGCCAAAGTGAAGTCTTCAAGGAAAAGATGCTCCACAAATAAAAGGTATAACAAATGAAAGGTCTTCAATCACAAAAAAGTTGAGTGCTTTCATCAGTATAAAATACAACTGACTTCATTAGAACAAAGGCAATCCTAAAATATTACTAATTTATATACATAAAACAGGAAATTAGACAGGAAATTAAAAGCCAAATAGTCCAACCCATTCAATTAAACAATTAAAACAGTCCAATGAAAGCGCTCAACCTTTTTGTGAATAAAGACCTTTCATTTGTTATACTCATTATATTTGTAGAGCATCTTTTCCTTGAAGACTTCACTTTGGCAATTATTTGGTGTTTTTATTTTTTATTTCCCAGACCGAGCCTTGATTTTGATATTCATTAAGTATATAAACACTAGCTGATCTTTAAGGACATGGTGTCAGTAAAGATTTGGATTTGAATTCAATCTTAAAAAAAGCTTTTTCATAGATATTCAAGGTCATTTAAGTCATGGCCATTTATACCTTGCCAGTAGCCTCCCCTTAGGATGCACCTCCTTTCTCCAGGTAGATCATACTAGTCAATCCTAGAATAAATTTGGGAATACCCATCTGCTCAACTAGGTTATGCTTAAAAGAAGACAGTGAGTTGCACTGTATAACATACAAGGAGAATTTACTCCAGAGGTTTGTGAAGCACTAGGTTATATATCTGATCCTCCACCATGTTTTATATATCTGTTGGTGAAAATGTAGGCCCTTGGTTCTAGTACTGGTGGAGCCATTGGACATGCAGAGATACAGGAGGTCCAAGACAACTCTGTTTCTTATGGCACAGAAAGTGAGACAGAAATTTCCTCTCAAAAGCCTATAAGACACTGAATAAAGGGACAGAGCTTTCAGGCTCTCTTAATAGATCAGGCAATTCAGGCCTGTGTGATCTTTTTAGTTCTAGGTTAATAAACACAAGGGCCTTTTTTGAGCCTATACATGCATTCCAAATCTCTGACAAGTTGATACCTTTGATAAGTGTAAGCAAGGGCTTGGGAGATGAAACATTTACAGATTACCTGAGCCCATTCGAGAAATAGATGCTAAGCCAGGGATGAACTTCCTGTTTTCCATCCAATTGTCCAAGTTACACATGAATTGGGTTAGGGAGGAACTCTGCTTCACATGGATGTAGTGTCTGTTCCAGAAACAGGGTAGTCTCTGGGATACATACCTGTCTTTCCAGTAGGTCCTATTTATATCACCGGCAAGGTTTAAGTCCTTAGAATGGGTAATACTGGTGCTGTTTGCTTTGTGGATATGTAGGAGGTTCATCAGAGTGGGTCTGACAATGCCCTGTGTGCCATTCATAGATCTCCCTACAACAGCCTGTAGAAGACAGAATACAGGGCCTTGTGGCGGTCTGCATATGACATTTTACTTGCACCCTGTATTTTTTAATGAGGAATCTCTGTGGACATTCCAGTTGTTAGATATGCCTGGTTAAGTACATATCAAAGGAGGCATTGTACTCAATGATAGGTGTAATGAATGCTGAATACAGTGGAACAATGACTTCCTTGGACCTAGTTGCCATGCCTTTGTTTATAAGTTACATAAAAATAATGATTTCCTCACTACTGTAGACACATGATGGGCAAAGGCTAGATTACTGTCTATGTGTGTCCCTAAGTCCCTGACTACTGGGTCAACTCTAAGGGGTGTGTTGTCAATACGATAGCTACTATAGGTGGATGACTTCCTGAAGGATTCTATTATGCATTTCTTGGCATTTAGTTTTAGTCCATTGCACTGACACGAGTTATTTGTCTGTGTCAACCTTTCCTGGAGAACATTTGTGTCAATGTGGGATTCAATGACAGGTCCTAATTTGCTATCATCTGCAAATTTAGTCAGCCAGAGACCATTGGCACTGGCTTTGACTTCAGAAAAATAAATGCCAAAAAAGAGGTCCAAGGACGGATCCCTGAGGATCAAAGTTGTGACAGGCCTCTTTGTAGAAGTGGACTTCTCAATAATAACTTCCTGGCCCTTTCTATGACCCAGTTGGCTATCCACCGGGTGACATACGGGTTTGTACCTAATTTCCTGAGTTTTCAACAATGCCCAAGTGGGGTATTGTATCAAATACCTTGGCCAGGTTAAGGTAGGCACTGCAAACCATTTTGCCCTCATCTGTTGCTTTGGTGACCTTTTCAAAGAAGTCCACCATGTTGAGTAGGCATGACCTGTCCTTGATGAAACCAAACTGGGTTGGGTCCAGTGTCTGGAGATTTAATATATCATTATTGATCATTTCCAGTGGATAGCATTGTCACCATACAGCAAGAGGTTCTCCTGTTCGATTCTCAGCTGGGGTGCCTTCTGTGTGGAGTCTGGATGTCCTCCCTGCATTTGCGTGGGTTTCCGCCATATGCTCTGATCTCCTCCCACATTCTAAAGGCATGCACCTGGAACATTTCTTCCCAGGCCTTTACTGAAAATGGGCTCTGTCCCAGTTGGACTTTCCCAGGAAACAAATGTTAAATAAATAAATAAATGATAATTCTTTCCATGGCTTTCCATATAAAACTAGTGAGACTTTTGGGTCTGTAGTTTCCAGGGTCTATAGATGCCCCACCTTTGTGCAGATGACTGTTGTAGTTCTCCATTCATGAGGCATGAAGCCTGTTTGGAGGCTACAGTTAATAGCAATTTCAGAGGGCATTATAGGTCATGTTTCCTGCTCTTTAGAAGGCATCCTGGGATATTGTTTGGGCCCATTGATGCACTGTTCTTGGCATTAGAGAGGGCATTAAGGACCTGTTTCCTAGTGATAACAGAGGGAGTAATATTTGATGGTATTTCCTGAGGTAAGGTTGAGGGGGAGAGGGGTTAAAGTTGGAGATGAATTTGTTGGCCTGTAGGTTTGCTATATCTTTTGACAAAGTATAGGTGGCTCCATTTACAATGGGCTCTGCACACAATTGTGTATTGCCTTTGAGGTTGCAGAAATAGCTAAAGAATTCCTTGTGGTTGTCCTTGGGCTGGGAGGCCAAATTTCCCCCAGATTTAGCTTTGGTAGACCTTATTTGCCCTCAGAGTTGTTTGTTTAGTTTGATGAAGTGCTTTTATCCTGCTGGGTGCTGCACCTCCTTATTTTTGCCAGGATTTTCTTCATTCTGTTTTACAGATGATTGATTTTTATGATTCCATCAGGATTTTTTTTTTTTTTGAGTTAGTTCTGCACTTCTTCCTGGTGGGTACACCTGCCTCTATGCAGCTATTAACATGCTTGTATAGGGTTTCTGCGAACAATTCTTCATAGGTATCAGTGTTCTCAGGGTTTGGGGGGGGCTTGAATTTTTGCCAGGCTATCACTTAATAGAGGGAGTTAGCCTTAGAGTAGTTCCTGAATATTCCAGGGTTAAATGGGGATCCAGGTTTTATTTTTACTTCAAAGGAGACCATTTTGTGGTCTGAACTTACCAGAGAAAACATTACACTAAGGGGTGTGCAGCAATCTCCCATATTAGTGAGGACCAGATCCAGTATGGTTGCACCCCTGGTTGGTGTAAAGACAATCTGGTCAGGGAAGTTTGTGTTTACAAAATCCAGGAATCTCCATGCCTGTATCTTTGGTGTTGTATAGGACTCCCAGTTAATAGTGGGGTAATTAAAGTCCTCCATGAATATGGTATTATGTTGGATAGTGAGTACTTCCAGTAAGTTCAGATACACGTTATGGGTTTCCTGGGTTATAGAGAGGGACATATAGCTTGCAAGAAAGTGGTATTGCATTTTGCATATGGTGATTTGAACTTGGTGCATTGCCCTGTTTGACCAGCCTTGAGGTATATTGATTTTTGATGTAAATCGAAACACGTCCACCTTTAATCCCTGTCTGTGTAGTAGCTGGCCTAAATGTGTGGAAGGCATTATAACCTTGTTCTGTCATGTGCACTCCGCAAATTTAAACCATGTCTCAGTGACCACGCAGACATCAACATTCTGTAGGGTGAAGAGAGCTTCTAGGTAATGGAGGTTTGGTTAGACTCCTAGCAGTAGGTGAATGTTCATCATATATGTTGCACGAAACCTGTAGATCTTTGTTATAAAGTAATTTTAGTATGGACATTGTTAAAGAAAAATGTATACCATTATAACTTTAATTTGGTACTATTCCCAGATTATTTAATGTTTTCTGCAAAACATGAGTAAGGATTAGCATGTTATGCACAGATCTCAATCTAGAACTAGTCTAACAAAATGTTTCTTGCATGAAACACTATGTAATTGTTTGATTGTGGGTGCCTTTGATATAAAAAGGAGACATTTTAACTTCGCAAGTCAACTATATTAGGTAACACACAATGACATTTTAGTTAAGGCTCTGATAATACCAGTTGCTATCAGCAATAGTCAAAACAATTATTCCAATCAGTTTTTGAAGTAAGAAGTATCTTTTGAGACTATACCACCTAAGATGCTGTACATAAACATAAGAAACAAATCATATAGCTTTTGGACATATGGTGTGCCTGTGACACCCGTGCAGTGGCCCAGCAATCAAGGAGCCTCAATCCTTACCACTAACACCATTGAGGGGCATCCATATAGGGAAAGGATAATAAATACACACACTGTAAGGTACAATTTAAGAGCACACAGAGATCATAGTCAGTCTGGGGCTGGTTTCTCCCTTTCTCTCCAGGTCCCCAAACAGACTCCCCACTGGCACAGCTATAGGGTCCAAATCTCAGCTGAGGGGGCAAGATAAAACCTTCAGCACCCTCTCTGTTCAACCAGTGCTTCATGTCCCTGCCCAAGTAGCTGACATACACACACTTTGAGATAAGAGTTATATACAACCACACAGACACTCCTGGGGAAGGCTGACACAAGTTCTCCAGCTGTGCCCCTTTTCTGCCCAGTCTAAAAGGTAATACCAGCTGCCACCACCCACTAATATCAGCTACTCAAAGGCCCTTCTGAAAGGGTGTCCAATTACCACTGTGCAATATTATTGTCCAAATGGTAAGTGTGACTGAACAGTCAAGGCTTATTAGAGTGACTTGGTACAGTGTCACTATATACATGCAATGTACTGTAGAGCTTAAATTAACTCTACATAAAACAGCCACAGTTGAAAGGTTTAAAAATATTTAATAATAAATAATAAAAACACAAGACAATACTTTTTACTACACAGTGCTAGTCAAGAGTTCAGAGATCACAGAGAAATACTTAAAATAATACTGTAGAAACGTTCTGACATCAACACAGAAAAACACTTAGTCTAATCTTCCTAGTTCCTAGCTATTTCTAAGAGAAAACACAGTTCTAAATAACTTACATATAGAACAAAGCAGTGCTGGTGATGTGGGATGTTCTCAAGACAAAATGTTCTGAGCTGTCTGATTCTCTGTCTTTAAATTGATAACACAGAGCTACTTCACATGACATAATTCTTCATACTTCTCTGGTGTTCTCAGGGTAACAGAAACTACATTTACATTCTTTGCACCTGGTCAGAAGCCAGAGCAATAAAGGACATTTATACATGCAAATTCTAGCCATTAACTCTGGTCTTAATAGGCAGGATGCCTCCCTCTAGACATATCGGCTCCGAATTTTGACATCAAAGACAGTCATAAAATGCTTGACTTAGCTTTCTTGCAGCAGAGTGCACTATTGTTACATTTTTGCAGTTCAATATCCACTGCAGTCTTTTCACATTTAAGAGAATAAGCCTGTGGCTTACATTAATATTTACAAATGACAGAAATATCTACAAAATTCTATCTGGCTAGGCTGGCAGCCTTCACCTATCTTCACAGTGCCAAACAGTACTATCCCACTATTAATTATTGCTCTGGGCCTGATTCTAAAAGACTTGTTCTCAGTGTAAGTGATTTACTGCGGTATAAGCTTGCATTATAGAAAGGCACACCAGAGTAAGTCACTTATACAGACTGCAAATCTTTTGGAAACTGGACCACTAATTTTTAGATTATTTTAGATGTATAATAAATTTGATTCTCTTTTCGATTTCAAATGCATCTGCTGTGAAGAAAACTGTGTTTAAACTGTGAGCTTTGGCCGGTTAAGACCTGCATGATATCAATTGAATGCATAAGTGTAGCTAAGTAACTTTTATCTGCACTTTTTAAAGTAATTTGTTTGTGTTGCATTGAGCAATATCTAGCTAGAAGTTGACTGTTTTTTCAGTAATGCATGTGGTATTTTCAGTTAAGGCTTGTTAAAAACCTGCATAGCCAGTGATAGGTGAGGGTAGTAGTTTCCTTCATTGTTATTCAGTTTCTGTCTTATACAAGTGGTACAGTGAATTATCTTCTGTTTAAACTGTGAGCTTTGACCGGTTAAGACCTGCATGATATCAATTGAATGCATAAGTGTAGCTAAGTAACTTTTATCTACACTTTTTAAAGTAATTTGTTTGTGTTGCATTGAGCAATATCTAGCTAGAAGTTGACTGTTTTTTTCAGTAGGTCCCCACCCACCGTCCCTGTTTTTGTCTTGGTGTTAATCTTGTTGGCTTTGAAACTGCCCACCCCTCTTGCAAATTTGCACTTGGATACTCCTCCTGGGCCCATCTCATTTGCTCACTCAAAAAAAAAAAAAAAAAAAAAAAAATTGTTATCTGCTTTTACTGTATTTGTGTTTCTTCCTACTTTATTTTGCTTTTGTGTCATCTTAAAAGTACTCAATTGTATTTATTACTGCTTGGTGTAACTCACTCTAAGCCTTTTAGTTGAAGCAGTTGGGCTTCAGACCAGTTGTTTTACATTAAGAAGGTTTGTGCTCTGCACTGTAGTGGCAGTACAGGTAGCTTACATCCTTCTAAGTTGGGAACTGTTGTTTGAGGGCTCAGTGTTTGTTATTCTAAAAGTGTATTAATTCTGGTTTAAGCACTTGGGCTTCATGCCAGTTATTTTACATTAAGAGGGTTCGTGGTCTGCACTCTTGTGGGAGGAGAGGCTGGACTCTGCCCTTCTGAGCTGGGAATTTCTGGTTAGAGGCTTATAGTGCCTGCATATTTGAACTGTTTCTTACTAAATTGGTACACCTTGTTTGCTGTAGCATAGACTAGATCCAGGCCTGCTGAATCTGGCTTTGTTTGTATAACTTGAGCATTAATCCAGGCATTCTTTAAAGTATTCAACTGTATTTATTACTGCTTGGTAGTAACTTGATTAAAGCGTAGCTATCATTCTAAGTATTTTGGATTAAGCACTTGGGCTCAGACCAGTTGTTTTACATTAGGAAGGTTTGTGGCCTGCACTGTGGTGGCAGGACAGGTAGCTTACATCCTTCTAAGTTGGGAACTGCTGATTGAGGGCTAAGTGTCTGTTATTCTAAAAGTGTATTAGTTCTGGTTTAAGCACTTGGGCTTCAGGCCAGTTATTTTACATTAAGAAGGTTCGTGGTCTGCACTCTTGTGGGAGGAGAGGCTGGACTCTGCCCTGCTGAGCTGGGAATTTCTGGTTAAAGGCTTATAGTGCCTGCATATTTGAATTGTTTCTTACTGGAATTGGTACACCTTGTTTGCTGTAGCATAGACTAGATCCAGGCCTGCTGAATCTAGCTTTGTTTGTATGCTTGTTTGCTTGTTATTTCCCTGAAATGCTAATTCCACCTAAAACGTGGCTTTTCAGTGTTTCTGTGGATCCCTAGTGACATCTGCATTGCTTACTGTACTTATTTCATTGTTTCACTTGAAAGAAAGTTACTGTTTGTCATTTTTGCATTTAAGTTACCTGTAACACATTGCATTTAAGTTACCTGGCACTTGTTCACTAAAGCAATTATATAAGTCAGCACTAAAAAATTAAAAGCACTACACCCTCACAAACTCCCCTTGAGTACCTTGTTTCCCATTGGCCTTTTTGTTTTCAATTATAAAGGAATTCCCAATACTATTCTAGCATGTCCAAAGGTCAGTTGTCAATCTCCTCTCCGGTCCAGCTGGTGAATCTGGGAATCTTGAGGCAATGTTACAACTGTCTCATGTACACAGACAACCCTCTCCTCCTCCCAACAAATTCCAACACATGTGAGAGATGCAACCATATAGCCAAACTGGAGGCTAAGCTCTCTCAACTCAGTACTGATGAAACCTGTCAGGAGGAGAAGGAAACCACACTCCCTACAATTCCAGTCTCACATAGACCTACCACGACAGCAAACCAAACACATAAACACACAAAAACATACTCGGAGGCTCTAAATAAAAATCTGCCTAAGCAGCACAGACCTCCAAAGCAGACACCCAAGCAACCGCTACCCCAAAACAAAACACATGCAACATATAGCTCACAAAGCCAGTGTGCCGAAAAGTCACAGCCCTTACGGCTCAACAACACACCTGATACACTTGTAATAGGTGACTCTATCGTCAGGCACACTGACGTCCCGCTCACCAGGCTGAACAAGGAGAAGGTCACGGTGAGCTGCCTGTCGGGTGCTAGGATCCGCCACATAACACAAGCACTCAGGTCACTCCAAGGCAAGTACAAATATGACTCAGTCATTGTCCATGCTGGTGTGAATGACCTGAGATGTACCTCCCTGGACTACATGAAAAGAGACATAGAGGAGCTCTCTGAACATGTGGCCCAGGCCGGTATGACCATGACCTTGAGTAGCATCTTACCCTCACCAAGAATGATGCCACAATATGAAGACAAGATGATCAATTTCAACAATTGGCTTAAGTATTGGTGTCATTCAAAGGGGATCCAATGCCTTTCAGCCTGGGATGACATGCTCGACAGGCCACGATGCTTCGCTAGGGACGGCTTGCAGCTGTCACCCCTGGGCTTTCAGATATTGGCAAAGGCTCTTGCTACCCCCATAGTACCTTTTTTAGGCAAGGCTCAAAAGACAAACCCACCTCCATAGGCATCACAAGGGATAAGAAACTAAGAGAAATCAAAAAGCAGAGGTAACGTTGTCCCAAACAGCTTGGAGAAATAATCCACAACAGTTTTAGCGCTTTCAGTCACCAATTTATTATGCGACCTTCCTCAGAAACCATTAATTTACTCTGTTGCTTCGGTTTTTCTGTTTTTACAAGTGTTCGTGGTGCAAACTAAGAGAAATGCTACTCAACGCCAGAAGTCTAAACCTCAAGATGCATGCACTTGAAACTCTCCTTAGCATGGAGAACATTGATATCTGTGCAGTAACAGAAACCTGGTTCAAGGCTCCCGAGAGCACCCCAGCACTACCAGGTTATACCTCATACCATGCTTTTCGGCCCCATAACTTGGACCAAACCAGAAAAGGAGGGGGAGTATCAATATTCGTCAAAGATACCCACACCTCCAGGTTGGTGGCACAGCACAAAGCATCAGAGACTATCCATGTGCAACTAACAGTGGGTAAAACTTCCTTCCAGTTTATAGCCTGCTGCAGACCATCCTCCCAAACCCAGGAACCCCACTCAACTTTCCTGAGAACACTGGAAAATATGAAGGTCTCTCCAAACACCATTATATTGGGTGACACTTCAACTACCCAAACATAGACTGGGAGCATTACTCTAGCTCCAACACCCTAGCTCAAAGGTTCCTAGAATTTATAAACTCAAATGCTATGGAACAACTTGTTACCACTCCCACAAGAGGGGAAAACATACTGGACCTGATCATCACCAACATGGGGACTCTATGCTCCAGACCAGAAGTGTATCCCTCACTGGTAAGATCAGACCATAAACTAATCTCACTGGATATTCACATCTTGACCCCACCCCCTGCCCAGAAAACCACAGTGAAAAACTTCTCTAAAGCAAATTTCACACTCCTCAAAACTGAGGTGAAATCCTTCAAAGCCCCTGTGGAAAATATGGCCCAGACCGCAGAATCCTTTATAAACGCATTCTATGAACACCTTCAGGAATGCATGGATCATGCAATCCCAAATAAAACCAAGACCCAATCCTCCAAAGGCAGACATTCTGTCTGGTGGACACTAGCCATAAACAAACTATACAATAGAAGGAGGAAGCTACTACATGATAGAACAAAATCCAAAAAAGGGAAGGCATCTCTGATCAGTGTTAGCAAAAAACTACGGGCACTCATAAAATCGTCTAAGGCCAGCTTTGAGAGAAAAATTGCACAGGACACTAAGGATAATCACAAGGCTTTCTTTAGTTATGTTAGGAACCTGGGTGGGAATTCCCAGATATGCTCAGAATTAGTCCAAAATGACAAAAAATACACCGAACCCACAGACATTGCCAACATCCTAGCTGACAGGTTCAGCAAACTCCCCACCAAAAGGGCAAATATCTATCCCAGCAGAGTGCTGCCCCTGACATCTCAGATGCTCATGTAAGAGCCGCCTCTCCAAAGCAAAAACACAGCATCAATGGGACCAGATGGTGTCCCGGCTGCGCCCTACATGAACTCCAAGAAGAGCTAAACCCAAACATAAAACTACTGTTCAATCTCAGCCTTACCACAGGATATGTACCCAAAGAGTGGCGTACAGCAACAGTGGTCCCTCTCCACAAAGGTGGTGCCTCAACGGATCCTGGAAACTATCGCCCCATAAGCCTGACTAGCTTGGTCTGCAAAGCTATGGAAAGGATCATCATGGACCTCATAAAAAGATATTGGGGACCTACAGACACTGGATCCTACCCAGTTCAGCTTTGTTAAGGGCAGATCCTGCCTCTTAAACCTGGTCTATTTCTTTGAAACAGTCACCAAGGCCATTGACGAGGGAAGGTGGTCCACACAGCCTACCTGGACCTCGCAAAAGCCTTCGATACAATACCCCACTCAGGCATTATAGATAAGCTCACCAGCTTAAATATAAACCCCTATGTCACTAGATGGGTTGCAAACTGGCTCAAGGACAGAACCCACATGGTTAGAATTGCTGGAGCCATGTCAGACTCCAAACCAGTTACAAGTGGTGTCCCACAAGGCTCAATCCTGGGACCTCTCCTGTTCGGTATATATTTCTCGGAGGTACAGGCCAACATGGAAGGACTGTGGCTGACCAAGTTCGCAGATGACTGCAAACTGGGTGCTATAATCGACTCTCCAGCCGACACAAGCATCCTCCAAAAGGGCCTCATAGAAACAGACAATTGGTGCCAGAGCCATGGCCTCAAGCTAAATGCCAAAAAGTGTATAGTCATCCCCTTTGGCAAAAACAAAGTGCCCACAAATTACCACATAGGTGGTAATCCATTAAGTACAGAAGAAGTAATTAGGGACCTGGGGACCCAAGTTGATAGCAATCTCTCATTTGACAACCACATGGCCAAAGTGGTTAGAAAAACATTTTATATAGCCCACCTAATCATGAAGGGATTCACATCTAGATCAGGGGAGGTCATTGTGCCTCTTTACTCATCCCTCATCAGGCCAATAATTGAGTACAATGCCCCTTTTGGGATGTACCTTACCAGACACCTGCAGCAACTGGAAAGACCCCAAAAGTACCTCACCAAGAGGATCAAAGGGCTCAAACAGATGCCATATGCTGCCTGGTTAAAGAAACTCCAGCTCTACTCAGTGGCATACTGCCTGCTCAGAGGCGATCTGTGCCTGACGTATAAAGCCATGTCCAACCCGGAATTAATGGACATGCTGAACCTCAGAAAATCCAAATCCCATCGAGCTACGCGCTCGAGAGACTTGAACCTCAGCACTGAAATAAATAGGACATGCTGGAGGGACAGATTCATAACCCAGAGGCTCCCTTCACACTGGAATAAAAGCACAGTCTAGGTTAGGCAGAGTCCCTCATTGACTCTCTTCAAGAGGAATCTTGATGAGTGGATGGAGGATCGTATGTTTACCCCGGGTATCACTTCTGTGTCACTGTTAGACAGAGGCACAGTATACTAACCTCGAAAAAGGGCATAGCAAAATTAATATAAAATGGGTGGCGAAAGCCAAACACACTCTGGCTAGGCTTATAAATGCCCTAGGGCAGATAGCCTAGTATGAACCTATGAACCTATGAACCTATGAGTGTACACCAGGTGGTAACTTTCTGGAATTCAGTGACAGCCTTACCGTAGTGATTTTGCACAAATATGTGAAGTAATGTAGTGAGTTGTCTCCATAGCCATTCTAGATGCTAATGAGACATTCTGGGAGAGAGGCATATGCTAATTATTCATGTTAGGGAGAGGGACGTAACCATGCTAGATGCTAATGAGACATTCTGGGGGAGAGGCATATGCTAATTATTCATGTTATGGAGAGGGACATAGCCATGCTAGATGCTAATGAGACATTCTGGGGGAGAGGCATATGCTAATTATTCAAGTTAGGGAGAGGGACAGGGAACATTAAAAAAACCTCTCAACTGTATAGTGCAGGAAATCAAGACAAAGCCAAAGAATAATGGCTGGAAAAAATCAGGGATGGAGTTTAATTATTCTTTCTTAAAAAGTAGACAGTTGCTAGTATAACAGCTTTTGTCCTTCCGTGCATTTACAGAAGGATATGAAGTGTGGAAATCTAATGGCTAGCATTAATGACTGACTGTAGCCATCCATAATTTATGAGGGAAGGAAAAGGATACATCAGGAATGTTCTGACTACACAGGGGCAGGTATGGGGTATGTGTCCATGTATGCATGTCACAAACAAAAAATCAATTTATCTCTTACTTAGCCCTTACACTATCCCTAATCTGCATATACTCACATAATCTCACACCAAAATGCTGAAACCATCAGTATATCTGAAACTTTCAGCATTAGCATTCCAAAACCAAGCTTACGTTATCTGTATGCTTGAAATGTTCTCTTAACCCAAAATCTTCAAAGTTTGATAAACAGTTCAGTGTCACTGCAGCTGACTCAAAAAAGAGACATGTGTGTGTGTGTGTGTGTGTGTGTGTGTGTGTGTGTGTGTGTGTGTGTGTGTGTGTGTGTGTGTGTGTGTGTGTGTGTGTTTGTGTGGGATAGATGATTATGATTGTGTCTCTGAGCATAACCAGCTTATTACGTGTTTGAGATACAGATACCAAAAATTCACATCAACAGTAGAGCTCAAGAACTTAGTCTTTGCATCCATGTTGTGAACACATAATAAGAGTTATGATTTGTGGGACTCATGGCCGGCCTTAGGCATAGGCCAACTAGGCGGCCGCCTAGGGTGCCGCTGTAGCAGGGGGCGCTTTTCCAGTATTTATTTGGTGTAGGTAGACCAGGTTGGGGGCACCTGGGTGGTGTGAGGGGGCGCTGTGGAGCCCTTTTGCCTAGGGCACCAGCTGACCTAAGGCCGCTCCGACTCAGTCATATTTCTTTGTTGTACATGGAGTTTTATCTGAATGCTGGTACAATACTTTTACACCATCAAACAGCAGGCAAAAACAGTGTCCCTCTGAACAACACACTGCTTTAAAAGCTGTTAGACACTTTGCTGTGCTACACTTTTTGATTATAAGTGTGGCAGAATGATGTATCTAACAGCTTAGTTAGCTTTTAAAGTTATTTTACCGTCTGCTGCTGTTCTCGAACAGTCAGCAGTGTCCTCTGCCAATCCTTACCGCAAGATGCAATTGTAATAATGTAAAGGGGTGTTTAACAATTTTGCTGTCAGAAAGGTCCTAAATAAGCTTGTCTTTTTTTTCCATCCTTGGAGTATAACCATGATGCTCTGTGCTCTATATATACATATACATATATAAAATTTATTATGTATTATTTTGTCAATGGTAGCTTTGATTGAGATACAAATGGTCACCAAAAAAAGTAATATGATTGCATGCATATTTGACTGAAAACCCATTTTATCGAAAACCTTCTATGCAGCATGTGCACCGCAAAAGAGCTTCATGGTTGCATATCCAGTGGAGAAAAGAAAAAGCACCACACACAGTGAATCAGTCAAAATTATTATTATAAGTTTATAAGTGTTTTTTTTTTTTTTTTGTCACAGAACAGCATTTTTTTTCCCCTGGGGTTCTGTGTTTTCATTTTTATTGGGTTTCAAACCTTATGGTTCGATATTACAATGTTCGAACTCCATTGAGTTTGATGTTGTAATATAGACCCAATATATATATATATATATATATATGATATATATGATATACATGTGTGTGTGTGTGTGTGTGTGTGTGTGTGTGTGTGTGTGTGTATATATCTATATATATATATATATTTATATATATATATATATATATATATATATATATATATATATATATATATATATGTGTGTGTATGACGACTTCAACTACCCAAACATTGACTGGAAGCACTACTCAAGCCCCAGCACCTTAGCCCAAAGATTCCTGGAAATTATAAACTCAAATGCTATGGAACAACTAGTCACCACTCCCACAACAGGGGACAACATACTAGACCTGATCATTACCAACATGGGGACTCTATGCTCCACACCAGAAGTATATCCCTCATTGGTAAGATCAGACCATAAATTAATTTCACTGGGTGTCCACATCCCGACCCCACCCCCAGCCCAGAAAACCACAGTGAAAAACTTCTCAAAAGCGAACTTCTCACTTCTCAAAACCGAAGTGGAATCCTTCAAGGCCCCAGGGCCAGTGGAAACTACAGCCCAAACTGCAGAATCCTATATAAATGCATTCTACGGACATCTCCAGGAATGCATGGATCATGCTATCCCAAACAAAACCAAGACCCAATCATCCAAAGGCAGGCGTCCAGTCTGGTGGACCCCTGCCATAAATAAACTGTACAACAGAAGGAGGAAGCTACTACATGATAGAGCAAAATCCCTAATAGGGAAGGCATCTCTGATCAGTACTAGCAAAAAATTACGATCCATCATAAAATCCTCCAAGGCCAGCTTCGAGAGAAAAATTGCACAGGACACCAAAGACAATCATAAGGCTTTTTTCAGTTATGTTAAAAACCTGGGATGCAACTCCCAGACTTGTTCTGAGTTGATTCTAAATGACAAAAAATATACTGAACCCACAGACATCGCCAATATCCTGGCAGACAGGTTCAGTGCAAACTTCTCCACCCCTCCCCAAAAGAGCAAGTATCTATCTCGGCAGAGGGCTGCCTCCCAAACATCTCAGATGCTCAGGTGAAGGCTGCCCTCTCCAAAACAAAAAACACTGCTTCCATGGGACCAGATGGTGTCCCAGGTTGTGTTCTACATGAACTACAAGAGGAACTAATCCCTCAAATAAAACAGCTATACAATCTCAGCCTCACTACAGGATATGTGCCCACAGAATGGTGTACAGCAACAGTGGTCCCACTCCACAAAGGTGGAGCCTCTACGGACCCTGGAAACTATTGCCCCATAAGCCTGACTAGCTTAGTCTGCAAGGCTATGGAGAGGATCATCATGGAGCTCATAAACAAAGACATTGGGGACCTACAGACACTAGATCCTACCCAGTTCGGCTTTGTCAAGGGCAGATCCTGCCTTTTGAACCTGGTTGACTTCTTTGAAACAGTCACCAAAGCCATAGATGAAGGGAAGGTAGTCCACACAGCCTATCTGGACCTTGGAAAGGCATTTGACACAATACCCCACTCCGGCATCATAGATAAGCTATCCAGCTTAAATATAAACCCCTATGTCACAAGATGGGTCGCAAACTGGCTCAAAGACAGAATCCACAGAGTGAGAGTTGCTGGAGCCATGTCAGACTCGAAACTGGTCACAACTGGCATCCCACAGGGTTCTGTCCTGGGACCACTCTTGTTTGGTATATACTTTTCCGAGGTACAGGCAAACTTGGGAGGACTATGGCTCACCAAGTTCGCAGACGACTGCAAACTGGTCGCCATAAACAACTCTCCAGCTGACACAAACATCCTTCAAAAAGGTCTCACAGAGACAGATAACTGGTGCCAGCGCCATGGTTTAAAGCTAAATGCCAAAAAATGTATAGTCATACCCTTTGGCAAAAACAATGTGCCCACAAATTACCACATAGGCAGAAACCCATTAAGTACAGAGAAAGTTATTAGGGACCTGGGGACCCAAGTTGATAGCAATCTCTCCTTTGAAAACCACATTGCCAAAGTGGTTAGAAAGACCTTCTACATAGCCCACCTCATCACAAAGGGTTTCACATCTAGATCAAGAGAGGTAATCGTGCCCCTTTATTCATCCCTCATCAGGCCCATCATAGAATACAATGCCCCTTTTGAGATGTACCTTACCCGACACCTGTAGCAATTAGAAAGACCCCAAAAGTATCTCACCAAGAGGATCAAGGGTCTCAAACAGATGCCATATGCTGCTCGGTTAAAAAAACTCCAGCTCTACTCAGTTGCATGCCGCCTACTTCGAGGCGATCTATGCCTGACATACAAAGCTATGTCAAATCCAGAATTAATGGACATGCTAAACCTCAGTAAATCTAAATCCCTTAGAGCCACATGCTCGAGGGACTTGAACCTCAGCACAGAAATAAATAGAACTTGCTGGAGGGACAGGTTGGGAAGATGGCCTAATGGTTAAGGTGTTTGCCTTACAGACACAAGGTGCAGGGTTTGAATCTCACAGGGGATAATTGTCTAGGCTTAAAATGGCTTGCAAGGGCAGTTAGCCTAGTACTAATCTATGAATCTATGAATCTATAACCCAGAGGCTCCCTTCGCTCTGGAATAGAATTCCAGTTCATGTGAGGCAGAGCACCTCACTGAATCTCTTCAAGAAGAATCTCGATAAGTGGATGGGGGATCGTAGGTTTGTCCCAGGGATTACTCCCGTGTCACTATTAGACAGAGGCACAGTAAACTAAACCTTAAAAAGGGCACAGTATACTCAAATCAAGGGGTGGCGTAAGCCATACAGAATCGGGCTAGGCTTATAATTGCCCCAGGACAGATAGCCTAGTATGAACCTATGAACCTATGAACCTATATATATATATATATATATATATATATATATATATATGAGATGATTTCAGAATGTCGACACTTAAAAGTTCAAAACAGTATGGTCGACATTCTGAAATGTCAAATGTTCAGTAAAGCAGGAAGATTGGTTTTGCAGAGGTCACAGTACTGTGGGGATCAGGGAATTTGTCCTTTTTACCACATTATTGTGATCTCATAATCGGTGTTATATAATTAGCAGAAGGATGTGGGGGATGCTGGGAGGCTTGCCCTGGCAAAAAGACAGTTGATAGCTTTATTGTATGTTCAATGTATCAGAGCATTGACAACATGGACTCGACCTTTTAAGAGTTGACATTCAAAAATGCTGATCTTCTGATACACACACACACACACACATATATATATATATATATATATATATATATATATATATATATATATATATATATATAGATATCTAGAGAGAGAGAGATCCGAGAAAGAGAGAGGTTATAGGAGTTAGGTATATTTGTTTGTATCCTGCCTTACTGACTACCAGTAGGTTGGAATGTAATTGTGACAGTTGTCATTGGCTACCACTTGCAATATTAAGAACACTTAATTTATGCCATGACATCATTATCATTAACTGTAAGAAATTATGCTTTTCTGTGTCACTTCTTTTCTAAACAAGTTATGAGTAATGTTCTACGGCACAATTAGTTGCCATGAGAAGTACTACTCTTATAACAGTATATGGAAGAATATTGCAGACACCAGCAGGTTTTTGCGGCTTTTAAATAATGTACAGTATTTTGTGAAATATCAGATATTGAAAACTACTTTACTGCTTCTTGGCCATCTCGTCTATATGCTTTTTGTTAAAATCATTACCAGGAGTCCAGAAGGAAATGTTTGAAGTCAATATAATGATCCAGCCCAGAGTGTTTCAGAAATAAAGTAGGAAATTCACATTATGCAAGCTGGTCAGATATCATGGCCCTGAAAGCAAACATGTGACAAGCTGTTCATGAAATTTAGAGTCACATTTTGACTTCTACAATTTCAGCTAAATGAATCTAAAATACAGTTTAAATTTAGAAATCCAAGAAGAGATGAATATTTCCATTTTGACTAATGGGGGCTTGAGGTTTAACGTTACTGACCTCTAACAGCCATCAGTGACCAGAATATCCAGAGTTCTTGCAGTCCAGTAGTTGTGGTAGTAATAGGGTTAATGGGTCAGTACTTGCTACCCACAGGATTGTGCTGTGTCTAAATGATGCAAGATTGTGCTGAATAGATGACTGTCTTTTGGAACAAACCTTCCTTGCATTGAAGATGTGTTTTGCTTATGAAATGAAATATTATTGCCATGCCTGGATAGTTTTTTTTTAATTAGCTTAAGACATTGATTATGTTGTAATCTATTGTCACATTAATATGACAACTTTAGAAATGATTGGCAGACAGTTTATATTGTGCCTTAAAAAAACAGCATAGTTGAACATAGCTGATGCTGAAAATTTTGCTTATGCATTGTTAAGTATCTTCTTTAACAGTTTAATGGGACTGCTTTTTAATTATTTACTTCTAAATCCATTAAATTTTCATCATTTAGGTTTATTCCTTGAAATCACATGACACATCCAGGTCTTGCATATCAAAGGTTTTGCAGTTTTGCTGACCCTTCTTCACAAATGGCTACTTAACAGCGAGTGTACAATGGTCTTTTAGCAGCAGTGATTCCTCTAGGAATAATGGTGTTTTGGGTGTCCATGTTACATCCCACCCTACACATGCTAATGTAGATGTCCCATTCCATTTGCTGTGGTAAGGGATATCGGCTACATCTCTCCAGTACTGCATATTTCACAGTAAAGTACTTCATTTTTAGCAGGCTGTGCATTTCTAAACAAACATTGTATCCTTCTCAGCAAATAAAGCTTGTATTTAAAGGGTATAATGTCAAACATTATCAAAAATAAATCCTGAAAGATTAAAAGACCATATACTAGTATCCAGTGGTTACTTATTAAATCATATTATCTAGGTTTTAAATTGCATGAGAGAGAAGTAAACATCTAGTAGTAGAATAGAAATGACATGTATCGTTTGAACAAGCACTATCTGATCATCACTTACCAGTGACTCAATAATTATTAGATTTAGATTGGTTGGTACATTAACACAATAACTCAAAGAACAATTCTTAGATTGTTCACAAATCAATAAGAAAACATTTAATTGGGAAATGTAGTGTACATGCCAGCTCTGTGGTGGAAAGGGATAAAGCCCTGTCTATGACCTAGATAACTTCAGTTTTATTAACTCCTTAGATACTGGAGAAGCTGACCAGGGAAAATGACTTAAGACAGAAACAGCAGCCATGACTTCACAGAGGCCATCTAGATATTAGCTACTTGGGATGTCTCAAAAGATAGATGACAAACAATATGACTAGAGAAGAAACTCCCAGATCTTCAAAGGATGTCAGTGTTTCTCCCAGAACCTGAAACTTGCCCTGGAAGAAGAAGAACTTGGTCACATGGCCCATGCATGTAGGAAAATCATTGTCAGACTTAGATACAAGCAAACTAGGCAGACACCTAGGTCACCATTCAGCCAGAGTGTGCTTTTCCAGATTCCTCACTTAATTAATTACTTAATTTTGGAGACCAAGCAAGGAATAAAATGTTGCTGCCTGCTACAGTTGATTGATAGAGAGAGATCTTTCAAGTAAAGTACTGTGATTTCTGAGCTTTTGGCTTGGTCCCATACATGAACTACACAATGGATCCTGATTCATTGTGTAACTCATGGGAGGGAATCCCACCTGGAAGCCCAGACATTTTGAAATTTACACCAGCAGAAAAATAATGCTGCTTTTGGGATGTATATCGATGATTGTCTGTTTAGTAGCAAGTAGGGTTTTTTTTTCTTCTTACACTGGCAGGCAACCAGATATAATGGGCAGTGGACTGCTTGCACTAAAGTGCACTTGTGGAAAGTCAGTTGGAGTATTACGTCTGTCCCTAGTTTTGCAGACTGGTTCTGATTTTACCTCATGTTTTTTGGCCTGCTTATCATAACATTTGTTGTTTCTAGCTTATCATTGAGAATGTAATGACTAAATAAAAGTTTCAGACTCTGTGTCATTCAGGCAATACATGCTAATGCAAAACCTGTTTTTCTAGCGATCCCAAGAAATGGATATAAGAACAATATGTAAAATATGTCCCTGATTTTGTGCCTTTGCCTTCCCATTATTTTTGGCTTGGTCCATGACTCTTTCTCTTAGAAATTGAAATTATGGTGGGAATACTTGTACAGTGACTAACTACTGTATGTTTGTGTAAAAATATTGTTTCCTTTATTGTTATGGGTACGGGCCAATCTGTGGATATGTGGTTCACCCTGATGTTGTTGGTCACAGACTTGGCAGAAGCGATATCACTCAATATGTTGTATTTTGCTAAAATCACTGTAAAATATCCATTGCTCTTATTTATGTATATACACATGCTTTGGGATAGGGGGATGAAACTATAGCTGACTACTAGTTGTTTTTGTAAAATTACTGCGTCAATTATTATATTTTGTAATTACATTCAGACATCTGAGTTAAATACACAGTCAACAAAGTGTCTATAATTGCTTGGTATGGGTGCATTTTGTGGATAAATGTGGCTTACCCTGTTATTGTTGATTACAAATTAGACAATCACTGACCCATCTTGGCAGGCTCAGTATTGTATTTTGATGAAGGTTTTGCTAATCGTTACACTGATTTCTGCATGTTTGGGAGGGATATTGCTTGTAGCAGTAACAAGTTGACCATAATTTCATTTAGTTTCCATCACAGTTACATTCCATATGTTAACACAGTAACTGGATATCTTTAGTGATTTGAATAGAATGTGAGTGAAAGCAACTGATCATTGGCACAATGGCGCAGTGAGTGGCATTGCCATATTGATTATCTGGATGAATTCTTCACTGTGGTTCCTTCAATGTGGAGTCTGCATGCCTTCTCCAACAGAGTGGGCTTTATCCGGGTGCTCCAAGTTTCCTCTAACATTCCAACAACCTGCTGTAAGTGAATTGGTACTCCTCCAATTTCCCTGTAGGTAACTGAGTAGGGTGGCAATGTAGTATTGGGAGTAACATTGTCTCCTCACAGCAAGAGGTTCTCTAGTTCAGTTCTTAGCTGGGGTGCCTTCTGTATAGAGTCTGCATGTCCTCCCTATATTTGCATACATTCTCTCTGGTTACCCCATTTCTGCACACAAAGGTATGTGTCAGCTGGACTGGCAACTCAGCAAATTGTCTGTAGGTATTTGCATGGTGTTTATGTAAAATAGAAGAAAGGCCTGGCAAACTATTTCCTTCTTTTAGTTACCTAGTGAACTCTGTACATGGCATTGGCTGTTCCTGGGGTCATTGCAGGAGTCAAATATGGCTTGATTGATTGACAGCAGCAGCAGGATGTGTAGAAGTGTGCAGTGTGAATGTGTGTTTATGTGTGCCATTATCCTGTCATAGACCTGGCTTGTTAAGGACAGAGAGAGAGAGAGAGAGAGAGAGAGTGTATGTGTGTGTGTGTGTGTGTGTGTGTGTGTGTGTGTGTGTGTGTGTGTGTGTGTGTGTGTGTGTGTGTGTGTGTGTGTGGATGCATGTGTATGTGTGTGCATGCGTGTGTGTAGTGTGTGTGGGGATGTGTGTGTGTGTGTGTGTGTGTGTGTGTGTGTGTGTGTGAGTGGGTATCTGATTAAATGTCATCAGCATATCTTGTGATACACCTGACTTGTCAAGGATAGTCACAGAAAAAAGCTAGTTCAAAAAATGCTTCAAAATGGCTATTGCCAACAGTACCAAAAAATAATTACTGTTTGAAAAGAAAACCGGCTGAGGAAATTTCAAATAAACAGATATACAAAAAATATATATTTATCTGAAGTTCAGTGAAGTGTGTTATACACATGATGTAATTGCCAAAAATGTCTGTTGTTTTCCCCAAGATTAGTTCTCAGTGATTTCACTGTTAAAATAAATTACACTGCAGAGGTAAGAGGAACTATTCCTTCTGCTAATAAAATGCTCAGAGATGATTTCTTAAATTCTTTTGGCAGTACTTTATGCAATCTGATTGTTGTAAAAATATTTACAAAGTTCTACAACCAAGTGTTTCATATTAAACTTTCCTTCAATTCCCATATAAACTACCAGCAAATGGAAGCTAAGACTATTAAAGTACAAGGCAGTGCTCCAGATATATGCCAGCTTTGGCATATTTAACCACATCTGCATCAAAATATAGACTCTCTGACCCCCCTTCCATCCTTTACAAAGCTGCATTGCAATGAGTGTAAAGGAGTGGAATGACGTTTTTTTTCCTAAGGCTCCTTTCAAGATTTGTATATGATAATTGCAAGTTATTCTGAGTTGTGATTAAACAAACAGGCTCTTTTGCTGAAAGGTGCTAACCTACTTCTAGGTTTTATGAGCTTGGGTTGGGTTATATTAAGTAATGGTTAAACTGGACAAAGCCCAATGCATGGGGGTGTGCTGGACTTGCTCCCAACACCACTCAGGGTTTATCTATGTTTCTTTGTTTTCATATTTTTATAGAAATGCTCTGTCAGTTACTCCCTGTGCATCATACCGCTTTCACATATATATCTGACTTTCAGGAAGTAGATGTGATACTGGTCAGTAATTCAGTGGAAAATATGGATTCTCTTCTTTTGGGGGAAATAGAACAATGACTAGTCTAAATCCTGAAGAGGTGACAGGCAGAAATGAAAGACATTTGTGATCAACAGCTAAGTGCAATCACAAATGTATGACTGATTTAATGCACGCACAATAAATCAAGATTGTGGTACCACAGCATTTTCCATTACTCAAAGGTACAGTGATGTTATCATTAGTATATAGTATGTGTCGTTATGTAACCCCATTATGTCGTGGGGTACAGGGAGAAAAATCCCCTGCAAAAATGTTATTTTAAATACTACAACGATTTTCACTGTTTTGTGTTGGGCAGCAATTGCAGTTTCGTGAGTACACTTGTTAGTGTTGTGTCATTCACAATCTGATTGCACTTCCTCTGTGGGGTTATACTGAAATTGTGAACTAGATGTTATCTGAGGCTAGTTGAAATAATTTTAGCAAATATAAGGCTAACACATCACTGAAGCCATTGCAGGAGACTGCTGGGGCTATCGGGCTCTCAGGCCTTTCGAGATATTATTGTTGCTACGGCCGACCTGATCTACTCTGTTGATGACGATAGTCTTCTCAGTACCATTTTATTCCCTGGTATCATATGAGGAGAATGAAGGATGCCAAGAAAGTGAGCTACACATTTCGGCATGGAGATTTGGTTAGATAAATATGGCTGTAGTAATTTACCAAACCATGGCAAATGCTCTAAATGAACCATGTTAAGCCAGTTATTTTTATCTAGTCATTTGTTTGCCTATTTGAATGTTAAATGGATGGTATAAGTCCATTTTTTCAGCCGCAAGCTAGGCCAAAGCATACCTCTCAAATGTACAGATTTTCACAGCATGTTCAGATTTTCCGTTATAATTTTGCTTCATTTTTCATTAAATTATGGTTTTCTAGCAAATCATTGACAGATCATTGATGATTTAGGTCAGAAAATAATGAGACATTTAATTTTTAGACCTCTTGCCCGTCATAAAATTCATGCTAATGCAAAACCAGACTTTTTTCTGTTAGTATATTCTTGGATTTACAATGGGCACACTGGTTGGGCTGGCTAATCAGCATGCTCGTTTTTGAATATTATTGGCCAGTCATTGTATAATGCCACTTAACGTCCACACAACTCCCACTAGAACATAAAACAAAATCTCACTGGATTCCTAGTAGTCAACTCCAAAATTTACCCCATAATAACTCAAAATACCACAAAATCGAGATGCAGCTACTGATCCAAACAAGCACCCCTTAACATCTTTTACATCAATCAAAAGTGCTAAAAGAACACATGATAGGATACACTACTCAGACTCCCATGCCCAACGTGCCCTAATTACCTAAAGCATACTTCACTGCCTAAGATAGTGCACTAAAAACCCACTGAAATGAAGAAGCAAACCATATGCAGTAAAATCATATAGATTCCAGCAATCATAAAATATGCCCCAACATATAATTCTTACTGCATCACCCCTATTTCATTATTTCAACATGTTGTTAGAAGGCATTTATTCATGTAATTAACAAAATTCTTAATATAAACAGAATGGAAAGGTTTGCCACAAAGTACCTTTAAACGTAATAGTATCCTATGCCTATATTATAAAGTTAAAGTATTTGAAAATCTTAGTTTATTAACTTAATTGTGTATAAATAGCTGTACAGATAGGTGTTTATTTTTATTTATTATTTATTTCTTTTTTTAATACAAGACCAGTCACATGCAGATGTGTAGTGTAACAACTGCTGTGCCAGTACTATATTTTTGTATTTATATATATATTAATAGCACTGCAAATATATATATATATATATATATATATATATATATATATATATATATATAGCTATATATATATATATATATATATATATACATATAAATTTTATTGTGTGCTGGACTGATAATAATATTTAATAATATAATGTTTTTAATTAATTCAAATATATTATTTATTATTATTCTTATATACACACACATATATATATATATATATATATATATATATATATATATATATATATATATATTTATTTACTTTAAAATACTTCCCCCAGTCCCCTACATAACTTGTTATAATTTGCTTGATTTATATTTATTTTTTTTAAATATTATTTAGATATAAATAAATGCTAGTATGAAAGAACAAGCACTGTACACATGACTAAACAGCCGCTGTACAGCCGTTAAGCCCTTACCATGACCACCGACCTAGTCACTGTCAGCTGGCTCCATTTTCACTATTTGATGTACCTGCTGACATATTCTGGCAGGCAAAAACAGAAGCACATCCTTAAATAGGGAGTGCGTGCCTGCACCCACCCCTGATGATGACTCGTGCTCCCAGACAAGAGCCATTACCAAGGTAAGTTGTCATTAGATGTGATTTCTTTCATTATGCATGTATTATATTAAAACAAGAACCCACTATTTGTATTAAAGGTTTCAAGTGTGCAACAAAGTTAAGCATCTTTGTTCAACTAATCCAGATAACCAAATAATTAATGGAAGACTGTTTCTGCATCATTTTTGATATAATCAAACGGAATAACATAATTTGAGGTAAAGCTGTTATTTTCAATAATTTCATTTTGTGTCAGTGAGAGAGGAAGCAAAAGCTAGAAAAATAAATTGTGCTGTGTGTTTGTTTAGCTGTTGTTGTGCTGGCTGTTTGTTTAGCTGTTGTTGTGCTGGCTGTTTAGCTGTTGTTGTTGTGCTGACTGTTTAGCTGTTGGTGTGTTGGCTGTTTGTTTAGCTGTTGTTGTTGTGCTGGCTGTTTGTTTAGCTGTCGTGCTGGCTGTTTAGCTGTTGTTGCTGTTGTGCAGGCGGTTTGTTTAGCTGTAGTTGTGCTGGCTGTTTGTTTAGTTGTTGTTGTGTTAGCTGTTTAGCTGTTGTTGTTGTGCTGGCTGTTTAGCTGTTGTGTTGGCTGTTTGTTTAGCTATTGTTGTTCTGCTGGCTGTTTGTTTAGCTGTTATTGTGCTGGCTGTTTAGCTGTTGTTGCTGTTGTGCAGGCTGTTTGTTTAGCTGTAGTCACCACTCAATAGCTCTTGTGACACTGTCTAAGGAGGAAGCTTTGCATACAGGTATGATGGGATGGTGTGATGCTATCATGACAAGACTGGATCTCTTCCTTCAGCACATCTTACTGTGCTTGGAATGAGGATTGCACCAGGCAGATGCAGTTTGGCAGCTCTTAGCAGGAAAGGATTACAGCAAGTTTTTTTTTTGCCTTGAAATTATTCCTTAGAAAGTAAATGAAGTTAAATGGTCCGATGTGTAGAAAAATGATTGGCATAAATAATTCACCTCCCTCATTTTGCACTCAAAATTAATTATTGATACCGCCCTTCAATCTTATTCTTTAACCATTAATTACAAACTACCTTCTAGCTCTTAAGATAACAAAAGCAATAATGAGTGTAAGTGGCACACCTTTCTTGGAATCTAGAAGTCAGTGGGATCAAATGAATCACCACTATCCCATTTCCAGTAAAATAAATGTTGCTGTCAGGGACAATAGTTAGAATGTGAAAGAGACTGGTACTTTGGTCCATAGTGTATGATCCATTTGAAGCAACAATATAATTCCTCAATTCTTTGCTTAAAGATAACACTGAGTGTTTAAATCAGTTAATCGCTTTCATTCTTAAGTGGATAATGAACAGGGAACTGACAAGCAAAGCTAGTTGCATAAATGGCCAGCATGAGCCTTGGAGGGTAGCGGACAAAAGGCTTAATACAAGTATTTCTGTGTACTGCTTGTCAAATGAAAATGCTCTACCTGTTGTCCTAGCCATTGCATTTGTTCCTGAATAAAATCAAAAAAAGTATGTGTTCATTCATCCTACTTCACTGTATTCTTCACTGTTTCATAATATTACATTTCATGATGCTTCACTCTCAGTTTCACATTCTTAAATGTTTGCCATGATAGTATTCTTGAAATGAAGTAAGGAGTGTCCCTGATAGTTTTTTTTTCTATTTGAAGCCTATAAAAATCTTAAACAAAACATATTCCATTAACTAATGACTACATCTCCAATAGTTTTTTTCTCTCCTTTCATATACAATTCACTTACCATATTATTATTTTTCTGTACTGGTCCATGTGCAAATTGTATATATAGTAAATGTGCCTTTCTGCTGTTCTGTAAACTCTTTCTTGAAAGTGATAGTTTGACCTCTGGCTTGGACTGTTATTCTTTTAAGGCTGTTAAATCTTGGAAACTGCACTTTCATTGTGTTTTAAACTGTGTTGCAGAGCCCGACAGTATATAATTTCAAAGCAATTATTAAGTCATTAACCTTGCATATCATCTGAAGTCAATATTTCATGAGAGCTGCAATGGTTTGTGTTATACTCAGCCTATAATTCCAACAAAAATAGCATACTTTCTATGGTTACAGTGATGGATGTACACTACTGGATGCAAATGTCATGTGCTCAGAAGTCTATTTAAGGAAATTCAAAACTGTAAATATATATTTTTTAGTAAATATGATGTGCTCTTCCTGGAACAAGGTAAGAGAAGGATGTTAAAATTTATATGCAGAATAAGGCTCCATAAAAAGTCATAACTTTAGAAAAGTAATGAAGTACACATTTGTGAAAGAATGTAAAATAGAACTTTAGATGGGATGAATGGTAAAATAATATATATTACATAAAATGCATTCATCCATCCATTCATTCCCTAAAGCAGTTGTCCTAGTGTAGGTTAAACAAGACTTCTGTGACCTTGGAAACAATTCACAGTGCATGGTGTGAGATTATAAAGCATTCCATGCAAACTGAGAGATAAAATGTCTCCAATAGCTGAATCTGAATCTAGTCTGCCCCCCCCCCTTCACAAGATATGTGCAGGACGGTATCCATAATATGTGCCAAACTGCCTCAACTGATTCCTGTTAACCTGGGGGAGCACTGGGTGTACTCCAAGATCATGTGACTTGTCAGACACCTCAGAAGGAACCTAATTCCCAGCGATTGTATCTATGGCCTTATTACTTCAGTCACTGCTCAAAGCTTGTGGTCGTGTGTGAGGATAGTGGTAATGATTGCTCATTAAATTAAGAATTTTGTACTACGAGTTGGCTATCACTTCACCACAACAGCTCATAAATGGTTCCACCATTACAAGAATTCTATGACTATTCTCCCAATCCCCTCTACCCTTTCTTCAGAACAATTCCCCAAGATACTTAATCTCCTGCTCTTGTTAAAGCTTGTCTCCCTTTACTTGCAGGCACCCACTCTTTTTTTTGCCTATGCAAAAACCATGACATCTGATCTGGAGGTAATGATTTTAATTCAATCTACTTCAAACTCAGCAGCAAAGTTTTTTTAGTACATGACAGAAGTCATAGTAACTTGAAGCAAGAGAGCAAAACTGTCTGTAAATAACAAATGCGCTTCAAAACTGCATATGATATCTTGAACTTGACATCATAAACAGGAGGGGATGAAAGACAGAGTATTAGTGGAGTTCTGTGCCAATCCTGAATGTACAGAGGTCAACACTGAGAATGCAGCCACAGATCTTACACAGTAAAAAGGGACTAAATGGTAAATAGCAGCCATGCTTAAACCTTATTCTGTCCCAGCTCCTTTCACTATAACACACCAACAATATCCTGCATTTTCAGCATTTTTCTACCAGTCCTGTCACAATCATGTCATTTGTGGGACTAGATCCAGCTTCATTGTTAGCTTTTGCATTGCCTTATCAAAGGATGACACGTTCACTTTGCTCAGGTGCCCAGAAGAATGTTTCTTTCACTTTGCAACAATATGCCCAATTAAGAGCAACGATCTCTAACCTTGTTGAGAACAGCCTGGACAATGTCTTATTCACCCCTCAAGTTGTTGGATGGCTTGTTGGAAGCAATCTGTAGCCATCTGAAAGTTTATCTCCATGACCTTTCCAAAGTTTTCCCACACCAATATATTGACTTCTCTGACTCTCACAGCTGCTGCCTTGATGGCTAATCAGTACCTGTCAGTTAAATCTAGAGACCCTCTTTGCTAACAATGCATAGCATACATCTTTAATAACTTGAACTCTTCCCTGTCTGGTGACTTCCACCTGAAGTTCTTAGTCGGAGCTCACTGTCACTGTATCCACTAATGTAACCCTGAACAGGGTCTACAGAATTAACATCTCAGCATCTTCCATATACATGAGAAGCTGTTACAAAAGTGAGAGTTGAAACAATCCCAGACAACATTTGTTAGGCATTCTGTGGAAACCTTCGGGGCATATTTTCTCTGCACTGTTTACCTGACAACATGGCCATCTGACCTAACTCATTAACAAGTGGTGATGGGATTCAAGATGGCCATTGTGGTGTGAACAGTCACACTACAACTCTCTACTAAATTAGCAATTAAAAGGCATAATTCTGTTGCTAAGCCATCTTACTAAGCAATTTTAATTTAAATATGTACTTACTGATCCTCATTTATTTTATGTTATCCCCAAGAGAAGAAGAGTTTTGAGGACTCTCCAGGCTCGCTAAGTCTGTCCCGATACCCCGCCGCTTGGAGTAAGATCAAGAGTGCCTTTTGTGGTAATGGAAGAGCTACATTTATACCTGCTTACAAAACAAAGTGCTGATTATTTTACAAAACCATTCAATTTATCATAAATTCACAAACTCAAGATGCCTCAAGAAAGAGTACAGGTGGAGGCAAATTATCTCCATTAGTTAAATTGAAAAAAAGAGACTTCAGGTAGGAGACATCATGGTATCAGTTGAAAAGAAGTAAAGAAGCCTGCTTGCATCAAAATTAAGCTTGACCAAACTTTTGCATTGGAAGAGTTAAAAGCAGCCCTACTGCCATTGCAAATTGGCATCAATAATGTATTACTTCAGCATATAGGCATTAGTACTGTTATTGCAGATTTTACCAAAAGAATGGAGACCACTTAGATGTGTATATCTGAATATGAAGACCAAGTGTCTCATATTAATAAAAAAAACTTATTACAGATAAACTCTGGCATACCAAGCATCCAAGACAAGCTTTTAGATTTTGAAGCCAGAAAAGGACACAACAACAACATCCAACAAGGTAGGTTCCTGAAATATTTGATAACCCTGATCTAATGCAAACAGTTAATGAAACTGTTAAGAGAGGTGGTAACGGTTAATGAAATACCCCTATCTATGCGGAACAATGGGAAAAGTTAATGACGATGACGATGATGATGATGATTATCTAATCATTCTTTTAAGTTTCGTGTTTTTGTTGTACCCTCCCATGTAACAAAGTATTCTGATTCATCATACTATTACACAGTATGTGTCATTACATCAGGCAGCCCATCAAACTGAATCATCTGCATATTACATTTTGTACGTAATGTGCAAAGTACTGAAATCAAGCAAAGTGCCAGTTAACTTTAATATAACACTTTTGAAATTGTAATATGACAATTGTATTCAGGAAAACTTCTATAAGCTATATTAACAGTACAATATTTTGAGAAACTTTTTGAAAACCCACTCTGCTCAGAAAAGATATGTAGTTCAACAGTATGGTGGCATTTTTATAAAAAAGCACGTATAATGCCTCTTAAAAAACAATACTGGCACATTTTATTGTGGTTATTGTAAGTTTATCTATATTTTTCTTCTGCGGTTGCTCCATGGTTGTTCTGCTTTATTTTAAATGCACATTATAGTCTTATTTGAATCCACCTCCTTTAATCACTTTAAATGCACTGACAAGTACAATTGACCAGTTAATAGCGCTCATGTGCTTGCTGCATCATTTGAAATGCCTGATGCTTTTTTCCTTGTTGTAATGGCTTATCAATTTTTAATGAATCAAAATGGAGGATATGCATAATGAATACAAATCTCAAATTGATTAAATATGTAATGCACTTTATAGTTGTGGTTAGCTTGTCTACTATTACTCATGAAAAAGGCTTTGCAAATTTTTAGACAACTATAAAGCATATACAAAGAAAGCTTAATTTTTCCCATGATGTACAAAATCATAGTTTGCAGTATCAATAAAACATTCCTTCTACTAACATTTTTGCAGTTTTGTTGTGGTTTTTAAGAGATTATGATAATCATTTTTGAACAGCTATATTTAAAAAAAACACGCATCTGTGTAACACTTTTATAATGCCTATAATTTAATGGGATATAAATTAATAAACCTGAGGCTGTAAACTTTCCAAGCCATCATCTTTCTGCTTCCTTTTATACTAAATAATCTGGTAAGTGCTGTTTAAGGGAAACTTAGCTGACGAGTTTATTTATTTTATTAGTTAAAGCTTTTTCTTGGAATCCTTAGCAAAATAGCACTTAATCTGTATTAATCAGCAATGAGTAAGGGAATGGTTTTGGCCACAAATCATCAACAACAACAATACAGACTTTATAGCATGCATCGAGTGTCATATACAACAGCAACAACAATACAGACTTTATAGCGTGCATTGAGTGTAATATACAACAACAACAATACAGACTTTATAGCATGCATCGAGTGTCATATACAACAACAACAACAATACAGACTTTATAGCGTGCATTGAGTGTCATATACAACAACAACAATACAGACTTTATAGCGTGCACTGAGTGTCATATACAACAACAACAATACAGACTTTATAGCATGCATTGAGTGTCATATACAACAACAACAATACAGACTTTATAGCATGCATTGAGTGTCATATACATCAACAACAACAATACAGACTTTATAGCGTGCATTGAGTGTCATATACAACAACAACGACAATACAGACTTTATAGCGTGCATTGAGTGTCATATACAACAACAATAACAATACCGACTTTATAGCATGCATTGAGTGTCATATACAACAACAACGACAATACAGGCTTTATAGCATGCATTGAGTATCATATACAACAGTGCTGTCTTTGCCTGACTTACTTATGAAATGCATTTTCTATAGCCTTTTAGTTGTTCAAGTACTTTTAACATTTGCTGCAAGCTGTTTTCAGAACCAAAGGGGTCCACTCTCATATAAATGTGTGTGTGTGTGTGTGTGTGTGTGTGTGTGTGTGTGTGTGTGTGTGTGTGTGTGTGTGTGTGTGTGTGTGTGTGCGTGCGTGCGTGCGCGCGCACTCGCATGAGTGTGAGTGTAGGGGGAGTCTGTCACCTACACTGATGATACAGGAGGACATGCCTCATGTCAACAAATAGGTAGTGTGAAGTTCATTGAAAGTGAATTTCAACAAATTATTTTAGATGTTTCGGCACTCACTGAAAGATCCTTTGGTGTAGCAACATCATTGCACATTTTCCAGTGCTCTAATGCAACCAAACATAGCAGTCTACAAGGAATGTACCTCAAAGGTAAAGTTATATAATTAAATTTCTTTGTTCTTGAGTTATATAATATTTGCAGCATGTGCTTTTGTATGGAAATCCATGCAGGCCATGTCAAGAGAAGAGTAAAAGTCCATTTGAAAGGTCAGATGAGGGAATGCTGAAATTTTTATTTTTTTTTTTATTTTACATTTGTTGACCGGGATAGTCTGACTGGATACATGTCCATTTTCAGCGGAGGCCCAGGGAGAAAAGCACCAAAGGAAGTTATACAGGCAAAATTGACATAGTACACACTAAAGAACAATTACAAACAATTTAAACACAGTCTATTAGCCACTTGGAGTATAGGTTATATACTCTAACATGCCTACCATCTGGTTACCTAAATTACAGTACAGTAGCTTTACATTAACAATATAATAATGGTACCCCGGTGCTACCAAATATTTAGTCAGGCGTATTGCAAGGGCATAGCCATTGAGTCTTGAAGTACTGCTTGAGGGCTTTCTTGAATTGAGATAGGGTAGTGTATATTGTAATGTCAGGAGGTAGCGAGTTCCAGGTTTTGCCTACAGAGTTGGCAAACATGGAGTCCCTGGCTGAGTTGTTAGATTTGGTGGTTTGTACTACAAGTCTATTGGATGAGCGAAGTGATCTGAGGTTGGTGTGGGGACAGATGATGTTTTTCAAAGCAGGTGTATTTTCAGGTTGGATAAGTACTTTATGAGCCACAATAAGCTGGTTATACTGAATCTGTCTACATAGCTCTAGCCAACCTAGATTTCTTAGGTTTATGCAATGATGTGTTCTGTAGGGCAGGTCAGTGGCAAATCTAGGTATGCTATTGTAACAGGCAAAGAGTCTGTTAAGTTCAGTTTTATTTAGGTTGGCATGTTTAGGGGAAGCATAGAAGAGTGTGGAGAGCAGATGGGAGCGGGCAATGGCAGTTCTAGCAGGTGGGGTTAGGGATGATTTTATTCTATATAGTGAGCCCAGTTTTTTATTAATGGATTTTATCATTTTATTAACGTGAGCATCAAATTTGAGATTGTTGTCAACAATTACCCCAAGGAGTTTTGTGTGCACATCTGGGGAGATTATGGTGTCATTGTTAGACTTAATGGAGAAAGATATCACTGGGGATTTTTGGGTGGGGGAGAAAAGTAGTAGCTTTGTTTTATTGGGATTTAGAATAAGGCATCAGTCAGCAAGCCAATTTTCAACTAGGTTGAAAGTACACTGAGTACTTAACTGCAGCTTAGCCTGGGTGGTACCAGTGCAGATCAACATGGAGTTGTTTGCATACTGAATGCAGTTAGCATTTGGGATGACAGTGTAGAGATCATTAATAAATATAGAAAACAGCAGTGGTCCGAGAATAGACCCCTGGGGGATACCTAGAGTGTTGGGTAAGAGGTTGGTGGTTCTGCCATATTACGGCTTGTTGTCTATTGTGGAGATAGGATTGGAACCATTGAAGGGAGTGATGAGCTAGGGACATTTTTGTCAGGGTGTGGATAAGTAGATGGTGGTTAACCATATCAAAAGCTTTAGAGAGATCCAAAAAAAGGGCTGAGGATAGCTTGTTATTGTTTCTGTTATGGTTTATACCATTAGTGAAGGAGAAAATGGCTGTGGTGGTACTGTGATGTGGTCTAATGTCATGCTGAGATTTAGCCAGTAGCTTGTTCTGGGTTAGGAAGTACAGAAGTTGTTTGTGGATTCACTTTTCCATGTTTTTGCCAGTGGTGACAAGATAGCTATGGGTCTATAGTTAGATAATTTGGTAAAGCTACCACCTTTATGGAGAGGTATGACACGAGATAATTTCCAGATAGCAGGGATTTTGGCTTCAGATATGGATCAATTAATTAGAACAGAAATGGGGATTGCTATAGAATCTGCAGCTTTTTGTAAATATTCAGCAGGGAGAAGGTCAGTGGCTAGGGTGGTAGGTTTTAGTTTTTGGATCAGATTACGACTCAAAGATGTGGAGACAGGTTGGAAGCTAAAGTAGGACTGGGTTCTGAGGCTGGTATCCTGAGTGTTAGTGGAGTTCAAGGGTAGCTGGCTATCTAGTGCTTGGTTATTTTCTGTAAAGAAACTATTAAAGGTGTTAGCAACATCTTCTGATAGTTTATCAGTAAAGGCTGAGGGGGGGGGGGGGAGTGGTGACTTGTCCTGGGTGCAGTAGTTTGTTTATGCCTGCCCAGAATCTTTGAGGAGTATTTTGGTTGCCTTGCTGGAGATTAAAGTAATATTTTTTTTTATCCAGTAAGATGGTTCCTTTAGTCTCATTTCTTAATTGCCGAAATTTACTTTGATCTATAGGAGTTTTTGTGATGTGCCAGGTAGCCCATGATTTATTTCTTATTATAATTTTTGATTTGGTTTCTTTAGCTAGCCATGAGGCAACTTTAGTATTAATCCTAGTGGAGTGAGCAGGTGCATGAGAATAAAGGATGGAGAGGAATTTATTGTTAAAGTAGGCAATCGCTTCGTCAAGGGGCAGGTGTTTTAGGGCAGACCAGTTGCATGATTTAAGTTCATCCTGAAATTTTTTGACGTTAAAGTTTTTATTATTTCTTACGGTTCTATAGGTGGGCTGGTGGGGGTTATAGGATTTGTGTTTACAAATAATGGTGAGAAAGTGGTCACTGAGGTTTAGACTTCTAGCATTGAGTAGCATTATCCTCAGATTTTGCTTGCTTATACCTGCTATGGTGGTGAGTTTTTCATTTGAACCTTGCCTAAAAAAGGCACTATAGGGGTGGCAAGAGCCTTAGCCAGTATCCAGAATACCAGGGGCGACAGGTGCAGGCCATCTCTGGGAAAGCATCGTGGTCTGTCGATCATGTCATCCCAGGCAGACAGACACTTGATCCCCTTAGAATGACACCAGAAGCTTAGCCAATTGTTGAAGTCAATCATTTTGTCCTTGTATTGTGGTATCATTCTGGGCAATGGCAGGATGCTAGTCATGGTTAGGGTCATACCTACCTGGGCTACATGATCCGAGAGCTCCTCCATGTGTCTTTTCATGTAGTCCAGGGAGGTACATCTCAGGTCATTCACACCAACATGGACAATGACAGACTATGTATGTGGGTGAAAGCGCTAAGTTATCTGTTCATATGTATAGAATTATTATGTGTTGTTTTGCTCGTTTGGTCTATTAAAGTTTGCAGTGTCTGGGGAGCTGAGCCGGTTTATTATTTACAAGAGTCATATTTGTATTTGTTGTGGAGTGACCTGAGTGCTTGCGTTATGTGGCAGATCCTGGCATCTGACAGGGAGCTGACAGTAACTTTCTCCTTGTTCAGTCTTGTGAGTGGTACATCAATGTGCCTGACTATAGAGTCACCTATGACTAATGCATTGGGTACGTTGTTTTGCCTTATGGGCTGAGGTTGAGTGGCACACTGATTTTATGGGCTATATGTCATTTGTGTAGTGTTAGGGGGGTGGTGGTTGCTTGCGTTTCAGCTTTGGAGGTCTCTGTTGTTTGGGCAGATTTTTATTGAGGGGCTCCGTGAATGTAAGTGTGTGTTTTGTGTTACTATGTGTGGGTTTAGGTGGTGTAGGTTTTGATGGACTATGTGTTGAGTGTGGTGTGGTGTAGGTGTTTACCTTCTCCTCTTAATTGTCTAGTACAGTCTTGGCTGGAGAGAGCTTTGCTTCCAGTTTAGCTATATAAGTGCATCTCTCACAGGTTGCAGTGTTGGGTGGTAGGAGGAGAGGGTTGTCAGTGTACATGAGACAATTGCTACATTGCCCAAGATGTTGTCTGGAAGTGGCTAGTTCTGTGCTTTTCTGTGAGTTTTTCTGTGTTCTTAACCCTTAAATTGAATAGCATAGTCTGGATATAGGTCTGCTGCATCCAGAGCTGTTTGTTTTTGCCTTCTGTGTTTCTGGCAGCCATCTTGTGTTTGCCTTCTTTGTTTCTGGCAGCCATCTTGTGTTGGTAGGACCTGTCTTCTCTGCGAATGAGAGAAGAAAGGCTACCTGAATCTTGTCTGGCACAAGCTGATTGGTGAAGAAAGCCGGGGCCAGCAGGATTGGCTAGATTTCTGTGTTACTACAATCTTCTATTTTTTGTGGTATTTAAACCCTACATTTGAGCTGGTTTGAGCTTGTTTGCATGTCACACACTGCAGCTGCACTGTTTTTAACCCATTGTGAGGTATTACAGCTACAAATTTTCCCTTAGTAGCACTTGTGTGATCACCCAGTCGTACTCATCTTAGACCTTCCACCGTTTACCCCTTAGATCTCTCTGGCCTCTCTCCCTCAGATTCTGACAAATATGGATGGACAATTTCCTATGGCTTCGCCTACCAGTCTTGTCGATATGGGCATCCGGAAACAGCGTAGTAACTGCCTCATGTACACAGACAACTCTCTACTACTACCACCTAGCAACACAATTTGTGAGGGATGCAATTACATTAAGAACCTAGAGTCTATGCTCTCTCCCTCACAAGCCAGTATATCTGGCACTGAGAAAGTTCTCAGCACAAACACCACACCTTAAACACCACCCACACCTCTACAACACACACCCACATATGCAGAGTCCCTCAACAAAAACATACCCAAATAAAAGAGAACTCAGAGAAAAAGAACACACATGAACTACACAGTCCAAAACATCACACACCACACAGCACACATAGTCCACACACCTGTGTCTCACAGCCACTAGGGCCTAACCATAAACCCAACAGATTAGTCATAGAAGACTCCAGTGTGAGACACACAGATGTGCCCATCACCAGACTGGATCAGGAGAAAGTCACGGTTAGTTGTTTGTCAAGTGCCAGAATCCACCATATTGCACATGCACTCAAGTGTCTCCACAACAGATACTGTTATGACTCTGTCATAGTCCATGATGGTGTGAATGACTTGAAAATACCTCCCTGGACTATATGAAGAGAAAATGATTGAGCTCGCTGAATATGTGTCCCAGGCAGGTAGGTCCCTAGCCTTAAGCAGCATTCTTCCATCATCCAGAATGATGCTTCAATACAAACAGAAAATGATTGACTTAAACAATTGGCTTAGTTTCTGGTGTCATTCAAAGGGGATCCAGTACCTGACAGCTTGGGAAGACATGATTGATAGACCATGATGCTTTGCCAGATATGACCTGCATCTGTCTCTCTTGGACTTCAGGCTTCTGGCAAAGGCTCTTAACTCCCCCATAGTGCCCCTTTTAGGCAAAGCCATGAGATTAAAACTACCAACATGAAAATTCCGCTAAATGCTGGGAGTCTAAACATGAAACTGCACTCATTGCAAGCATTCTTACCCTGGAAGATGCTGACATTTGTACAGCCAGAGAAACCTGGTTCAAAGCTATGAAGAGTACCCTAGCCATACCAGGTTACTCATCCTATCATACATTCAGACCCCAAACCATGGGCAGCAAAGCAAAATGAGGTAGTGTTTCAATACATATTAAAGACAATCACACCTCCAGGCTGGTCAAACAGTATGACACACAGGAGACACTTCAGGTGCAGTTAACCATTGACAAGACTGCAATATAAAAGGAAAACAAATTCTGCTCAGGACCAGTAAGGAGGAGGTGCCAAACTGGAAGCAATCTCTCCTTAGCCTGAGCAAACAAATAAGAGCACTAGTGAAATCCTCCAAAGCAAACTTTGTGTCCGAACTGGCCACATCTATTAAAGACAATCATAAGGCCTTCTTCACATATGTCTGCAATCTCAAAGGAAGCACTCAGATCTGCTCAGAATGAGTGGAAGAGGACTAAAATGTCTAAATATTCATATAAGTATTGTGAAGATATGTGATGGCTGCCAGCCTAGCTAGATAGAATTTTGTAGATAATTCTGTCATTTGTAAATATTAATGTAAGCCACAGGCTTGTTCTCTTAAATGGAAGAAAATTGCATTAAATGCTGGATGACAAAAAGGTAACAATAGTGCACTCTGCTGGAAGAAAGCTGATAAGTCAAGCCTTGTATGACTGTTTGATCTCAAACTCGGAGCTATGGTGTCTCAACCAGGAGATTATTTCTATTGTTATCAGACCAGAGTTAATTGCTTGATTTTACATATATAATGTCTTTAATTACTGTAGTTTCCTGACTAGGTGCAAGCTTACTAAGAAATGGTAATGTAGAGTTTCTGTTAGCCTGGGAAACCAGATAATTGTTAATAATGATGTAATCTAAAATGAGCTAGCAGGATGTATTATCAATTTAAATGACTTTCTCAAGAGACAGAGAGAGAGCATTTTGGATTTTGTCTAAAGCTGACAACAACTCACCAGTACTCTGTTTTGCTCTATATGGAAGTTTATTTAGAATTGTGATTTCTCTTAGATATAGATAGAAAATAGTATGTTTAGTCTAGCTGTTTTCTGTATTGATGTCAGAACTATTCTACTTTATTATTTTAAGCATTTTCCTGTGATCTCTGTTACACTCATAAATAAATAACATTAAGAATTTACCTTATATGCCTTTAGTCAGGAACAACACTTCAGGATGTACAAACAGAAATTTTATTCTTACAGTGTTGGGAGTCAGTCTTCAGAGCCCTTGATGAAGCATTCAAACTTTACATACAAAAAAATATACTTTTATATATTTTCTTATAAAACTGCTCATGCAATTTCATTACATTACAATGACTGTGTCCTACAGAAAACTTTGCAAATGTCATATCTCGTGATTTTCGCCTCATACTTCACGTGAACACCTTCCTATACATGATCCACCTGCTTCCAAGAGGTCTCGTTTCTGAGCTTGGATGTTTCAAACCTGCCCTAGCAACAACACACTCCTAGCAACATATACTATTCTCTCTTATTACATACTAAAAGAATGCAGTTTAAAAGACAGCAATACTGTGGCTTATGAAGCTGTATTTTTCCCAGCCCTGCATACAAATTATATTTGCTTTTTAACAATTACATTGTACCATCATTAATAAACTAAAATTAATATACATTTTAATAAGTTGGTCTTCTCCCATAACAGTTTCCTTTCTCTGACACTATCAGTGTCATACCATATATATAATATATTTTTATTTTTCTTAACTTGATAAAATATGCCTCAACGTTATAGTAGTCATCATCATTTTCTGTCAAAATAGAACTGTCATTGATTTGTGCATGCAGTGGCATTTCATGTGCAAGTGAGGTTAAACATCTTGTAATCACAGCCTTTAGAATAGAAAATGCCAAAATGATTACAAATATAATAAAACGTACAATGACAATACCCTGGATTATGCTAGTTTCCCGGTTAACAAAAATACTGCCCAACCATCCAAAAAGTGTCCAATTTTTGGATGTGCTGTCCAACTCTTTGGCCCTTTGTTCCACAAAGTTTGCCAGTTTTTCCTGTTCATCATAATAGTCACTAATATATGAACAGCAAAGACTTCTTGTGAGGGCACATGATCCCCCTTTTTGCAGCAGGCATTACATCAAGTGCCATTCAATTCTGTAACACCACAGTTCGCATTTCATTCATTTCATTCATTTCTCAATGTGCTATCCTGATGTGATGTGAAGTTTCGTTGGCCACCTCCTGTAGAATTTTGGCAAGTATGGTGATTTCAAGCATTGTCCTTTTACTCTATACCCAGGATTAAAAATTGAAAATACTTGCTCTGTCCAGTGAATTGTTCACTTATTTCTCGGTCTACATGCTGGTGGGTGTTCGAAATGTTGAATATCAGGAGTAATATAGCCTACAAAGCAACATCCAGACCAGTTTGTAGGCAACCAGGGGTAAGCACGATCACCACAGAAGTAGTAACGGTCACTTAACATGCCCATGCCTTGCCCCAGTCATAGCTTTTTATGTGCAAAGAGTCTAACACACTTTCATGCCTGGTGTCATTACATTTGCTTTTCCCTACTGGTACAGTCCCATTTCTGGCATAACATGTGTCTCCATGATGTGTGGTTGCAAGTTGAAGAGACACAACCTTTGAAAAATCAGTTACATTATGTCAGGTTAAGCTGATGTCATTAAGGTCCTTTTCAAATGACACCTGTGATGCAGGGATGGGAATCATAGGAATCTTTGCCTTGGAATGGTGAGGTATATGCAAACATATCCAGCAGTTTGTTTTGTTTAGATTTTTGGCATATTGCCGAAGGACCGGCAAGAAACTGTTTTCTCTCAACTGGTTTATAGAAGGGAACAGCAGCAGAAACAAAGCAAAAGTACCTATTATCACTGGATTCATTATGGACTGCTACTGAAGTTGACCTTCTCACTGGGCAGATGATTTATCTGTCACATCTCGATCTCCCTCTGTTGGCTGCGATAATTCATCTGTGGTCCCCACACAACAGGTCTTCTTTCAATGAGATGAATGGATCCACGTTGGTAGTCCTGCACAGCGAACTGCAGTCAAAGTGGTGAGCAGGACCTGAAAAGGTTCCTTCCACCTCGGGCTCAGGGAGTTTCACATATACCCAATCACCTGGGTGTAGTTGATGACATGGTTGGTCAGGAGGCTTTGGTAATGCTGCTCTTATTGTTCGATGATATTGCTGCAAGATATTAATGACTTTCCTACAATAAGAAATTATAGCATCATCTGACAAAGTTAAATCAGCATTTCCCACAGGAGGGGTAGCTGGAAGGGCCATGGGTCACCCCATTAATATCTCATATAGACTCAATTTCCTGGTAGCATTGAGTGAGGCCCTCATACTCATTAATGCTAAGGGAAGAGCTTCAGGCCACTTTAAGTGGGTTTCAGCACAAATCTTCGAAATTGTATTTTTAAGGGTTCTGTTTACCCTTTCCACTAATCCAGATGACTGGGAATGGTTGGGACAGTGAATACTCAACTTAGTATTAAAAGTTTTACATAACACTTTAAACAGATTATTATTAAAATGAGTTCCCTGATCACTGTTAACAATGCTGGGTATACCGAATCTCGATATGTAATCAGATAACAATTTTTTAATAACTGAAACTGCATCAGCTTTGTGACATGGGTAAGCTTCCACCCATGCTGAGAACATACACACTACCACCAAAATAAATGGTAAATTATTAGTCTTAGGCATCTGGATGAAATCCAGCTGTGTATTAACAAAAAGCCCCCATGGTGGAGGTAAACATGTAGATTTGCTGTTGGCATGTTTGCTTATGTTATATTCCAAGCAAATGCTACAATTTTGTACATACTGAAGTACCAAAGAGGAGACATGAGGGGCATACCAACTTTGGGTAATTTGATTAAATAAAGCTGTCTTACCTGTATGGGTTGGTGGATGATATGCCCTTACTAGGTAAGGTAGCAAAGAGGCAGGCACCACCAGTCACTCATCCGGATGTCGCCATATGATTTTCTACATCCATCCTTGAGCCACCTCAGAATTTCTCCCTGTGATGCTTCAGCTTGAAAGGCTGACAACTTTGCAAAATCAAACACTTCATTACTGTTGCAGTTTGTTACTGTTAACATACACAGATTTTTTCAACAATTTACTACTTACTGCTTATTTAGCAGCTTAGTCTGCCAAATTATTACCTTTGGTAACAATGTTTAACCCCATTTGATGTGCACAGTATTTGATTACAGACAGCATTTTAGGTAACAAAAGTGCATCTAACAATGGTTTTATCATTTATATCACGTTATGAAAAGATGAAAATAGCGAACGCTATTTAATCGAACCTAAAATATCTAAACCACATAATATCGGACATTCAGATCAGCAAATCTTTTCCTTGGGAAAAAATTCGCTATTCCGAAACACATACACACAACACAAGCACACCTAAAAAACATGAATACACACACATATAATCCTACAACTAACCCTACACTAAACTATACAGACACTACTATCTATCCACTTACCTTAACCCAAACCCTAACCCTAAGGACCGTCACTATCGCACACTCACCTAACCTGCGCCCAAACCCTGACTCACTTAACCCGCCCCTAACCCTAACTCACCTAACCCGCGCCCTAATCCTAACAACCACACAATCGCACACTTACCTGAACCTGACCCGTAAAGTTCCACCGCAGTACTGAAAATAGCGAAGCCACAGAACCGGCCAACCAAATTCTTTCCCTAGGAAAGAATTCAGTGTTCTGCAGTTTCACTATTTTTAGCGTTCGCTCAAAACGGGTCATTATTAGAACATTCAAAGTATTAAAACTTTGATGTTCTGATATAGACCCATTTTATGTACCCTGAATTTTTTATTTGATTTTCTGAAAAGGTCAAAAATCCTCTCTCTCCAAAGTTGCCCAAAATCATGTACCACCCCGAAAGCATAACAGCTGTCTGTAAAAATATTGGCCACCTTGTCTTTGACTAATTCACAGGCTTTTTGCAAAGCCACTAGCTCAGCTATTTGAGCAGAGTGAACACCCTCTAATCTTTGTTTCAACAATATTCTTTCCTCGGTGGACACTGCTATTCCCGACATCAACTTTCCTGTTTGATCTCTTCCACAGGAGCCATCCACAAACAGATGCATGTCAGCATTGGGTATAGGAGTGTCCTTAAGTCCTCCCTAGGAGAAAGCAAATAGTTAGTTATGCACACACAATCATGCTCTTCTCCATCCTCAGCAGTAAACAACAGAGATGCAGGATTTAGAACAGGACAGCGGATCAGAGAAATAGATGAATCAGAAAGAAGTGTAAGTTCATATCTAGTTAGGCATGCAGTCGAGAGTGGCCAAGTTTTCATTTTGAGCAAAAGAAATGATACAGACTGAAGGACAGCTACTATGAGATCATGCCCCAGCACCAACGATTGTGCCAGATTAACTAGAATGGCAGTAGCGGCAACTGCTCTTTAACAAAGTGGAAAACCTTTTGCAACAGAATCAAATGCTGTGCTGTAATAAGCCAATGGACGATAGCTGTCCCCATGTTTTTGTGCAATTACTCCTTGAGCGAATCCATTTCTTTCATGTCAAAACAAAAGGTTTATTATAATCTGGTAATCCCAAAGTTGGGGTAGTAGCTAAAGCTTGCTTCAAGTTTTGAAATGAATTTTCCTCTTCACTGTTCCAAAGGAGAGGCTCTGGTGTATCCTGCTTTAAAAGATTTGTCAAAAGTTTGGCAATTTCTGCATAGTTAGGGATCCACAGTCTACAGTATCCTGTCATACCTAGGAAAAACCTAAGCTGTCTCTGAGTAGTTAGACATGGGGCCTTAGATATTGCATCAATATGAGATGGTAACACTTGCCTGCTACCCTGGGATATTAAATGACCAAGATAATGTACCTGAGATGACCACAGTTGTAGTTTTTCTCTAGACACTTTGTGTCCCTTTTCTGCAAGGATAGTCAGAAGATGCAAGGTATCCTGCTGACATTGCTGAAAGGAGTTTGATGCTATTAGTAAATCATCTACATATTGTACTAACACAGACTCACCCAGAAATGTCACATTCTCTAAACCTTTTTTTAGAATTTGAGGAAATAATAAAGGAGATTCAGTATATCCTTGTGGCAACCATGCCCATGTATATTGCTGTCCCTGATAAGTGAAAGCAAACAGAAACTGACTGTCATGGTGAATAGGTATAGAAAAGAATGCTGAACATAAATCTGTCACAGAAAAGTAACTAGCTGTAGGTGGTATGCAACTCAGTATTGCTGCTGGATTTGGAACAACAGGAAAAGTAGGCAGCACTGCATTATTTACAGCCCTTAAGTCTTGGACAAATCTATAAGTATCCTTTCCTGGCTTTTTCACTAGAAAAGTAGGACTATTACAAGGGGTTTTAGCTGTTATTATTATTCCTTGCTGTATTAGAGACTGAATTACAGGTTTGATTCCCTGCTCTGCTTCCGGCTTTAGTGGATATTGTGGAACTCTGGGGAGTGGTTTTGATGGATTTAATTTTATTTTTACTCATTCTGCTAATTTCAGTATACCTACTTCATTTGCATGCTTAGCCCACAAGTTGGCAGGTACCTGCTGTAGTAACTCTCCATCTGTCTGTATGCTTCCAGCAGGCTGCTCCTCAGCTTCTGCTAAAACTCTGATTCTGTTGGAACATTTAGATACACCCCTTCTGGGGTACAGTAAATAGTACAACCCAGCTTACATAACAAATCTCTTCCTAGTAGGTTTACTGGTGCAGTAGTACTCAAAAGAAAAGAATGCTTTTCTTCAATTGGACCTAAAGAAATGGGGAGGGTTTCTAAAACAGGATACGTAACCATAGTATTTGTTACTCCAACTGCCTTTACTTTATGCTCTGATACTGCTATTTGACTATCTGAAGTAATTTTTTGCACTGACCTAGTAGCTCCAGTGTCCACCAGAAATGGAGTTTTCTTTGAATTTATTTTCATCTTAACGTAGGGTCCATTTTCCTCTATTGGCAGTAGAGGGTTAAGATTCACTTCTGTATTATTTTCTTGACCTAGTCAGTATGGAGCTTCCTGACTCCTTCCAGTCTGAGGAGGTGGTGGAGGAAAAACTGCATTATTACAATTTGGTTGCCACTCAATCCAAGTGTCTTGGACTGTTTGCATTTGCCTGTGTGGGCACTCCCCTCTCCAATGTCCTGCTTCTCCACAATTAAAGCAAGATGAATTAGATGAAGCTGGAGGGGCACTGCCAGCTCATTGTTGCCAACCAGCTGCACCTTGTTTCCCCTGACCAGCACTTTTGCCAAATCCTCAAGCAATTCCTCTACCCCTTCCCCTGCTTCTACCTCGACCCCTTAGGTTTTCCAGCTGCCTGATTTGTAAAGTTAACAGCTTATCCTCAGTATCCTGCCTTCATTTTTTTCCTGATACTCTGTACAGTGATTTGCAGCACTTAATAAAGACTCTAAGTCCTTTCTTTGCCAGTCTATGAGCACTTGCTTTTTCTGATTTTGTACAGGGGCTTGCAGACCCTGCACAAAGGCTGCTGCAATAGCTGGCTTAGCTTGCTCTTCTGGGTCTGGTATTCCTAAATGTCTAGCAAATACTGTTTTTAAGGTGACTCAAGTAGTCTGCAGGGGCTTCCCCTTTATTTTGCTTACATGTCTGTATTTTAGATCAGTCAGTCCTAACTTGATACACATCTGCAATCTTGTTTAACAATGATGTTCATTTATCTGTTAATGCATTTCCAGTAACTGCTTTCTTATTTCATCTGAAGTAACTACCCTCAGCAGTTGATTTAAATCTGTCAAAGTAAGATTCTAACATTCTATTATAGTTTGTAATTCTTCTTTGAATTTTAATGGATCTTATCTAATATTTGGAACATTTTTAGACATAGTATGCATATCAGCAGGGGTCCAAGGACGATGAACAAGTTCCCTATTGTTAGCCCCCAAAATTTCCCTGAGAGGTGCCAATAGATCCCTTCTAGAGCTTATAATCTCTTGTTGTACCCTGTCAAGTGAGTGTGTGTGGTGAGATACAGGAGTGTCAAATACTAATGCCCCTGTTGGGGAAGTAGAAGCTATCTGAGAAGGATAGGAAGAAGAACCCTCCTCGACTGCAGATGAAGACTGAACAGGAGAACCAGTATGAGATGTACCAGTATCACATGAACAGGGTGTCCAAAGGACAGTAGACTGAAAGGTAGGGGTCTGAGAAACAACAGAGTCTTGTACAGGAGGTACCCGTACTGGTGCATATGGGGGTGGGAGTGCAGTAGCTAATTGGGGATTATCATCCTCTTCAGAAGTTTCTGCTTTTTGGCCATCCTCAGTTTGTTCCAGACCTGTTAAGACAGGATAAAGGGATCCCTTTTTGCTGGTCTGTACTGCCTTTTTAACCTCTTTTACTTGTTGCAATAATTTCTTATTAACATCCTGCAACCCTCTTAATGCTGACTTCTTTTCCCTTTTAAGTGCTTCACGGTACCAACAATCATATTATAGCATCATTAATAAACTGAAATTAATATACATTTTAATAAGCTTGTCTTGTCCCATAACATCTCTGAACTCTTGACTAGCACTGTGTAGTAAGAAGCATTGTCTTGTGTTTTTATTATACACTATTAAATACTTTTAAACCTTTCAACTGTGGTTGCTTTGTGTAGAGATAATTTAAGCTCTAGAGCAGATTGCACGTATATAGTGATACTGTCCAAGTCACTCCAATAACTTTAGCCCTGGGTCACACTTACTATTTGGATAATAATATTGCACAGTAATAATTGGACACCCTTTGGTAAGGGGCTTTTTATAGGCTAATATTAGTGGTTGGTGGCAGCTGGTACTACCTTATAAACTGGCAGGCAGGGGCATAGCTGGAGAACCAGTGCCAGCCTTCCTCATGAGTGCCTGTGTGGTTGTATATACCTCTTATCTCAAAGTGTGTGTGTGTCAGCTACTTGAGCAGGGATACGAAGCACTGGTTGGAGACAGAGGGTGCTGGAAGTTTTAGCTTGACCACTAGGTTGAGATCTGGACCCCATAGCTGTGCCAGTGGAGAGTCTTATTGGGGATCTGGAGAGAAAGGGAGAAACCAGCCCCAGACTGACTGTGATCTCTGTATGCTCTTAAGGGAAATTGTACTTTACTGTGTGTGTATTTGTTATCCTTCCCAATATGTTATCCTTCCTCCAATGGACGTCCCTCACTGGTGTTAGTGGTGAGGGTTGAGGCTTCTTGATTGCTGGGTCAGTGCATGGGCGTCACAAGGATGTTTATGCAAAAGTATACTGTGCCATATTACAGTTATTATACTTTCCTATGTCCACATTTCTTCTTTTCTGTTTTCCTTACTTTGGGGGCTAATTGTCCATCATGCTGTGACATACTCTATGTTACTTTCCACACTAAATACTTCATTTTGGAAATATTGCCTTACTTCTGCTTCTATTTGTTTAACTCCTACATTACTAATCTTCTGTTTTACATTCCCCTTTGCTGATCTTATTTTTTGTGTTGTGAAAGTTTCCATACCTGGATACTTTGCCTGTATTTCTCTTCAAATATCTTTGGAGATGCTTTCTGATATTGTTTACTTTGGCTTTCTCCCTTACATAAATATTGCAGCAAATCAGATGTCTCTTTCTTTCCCATGTCCATGTTTATTTTTCATGCCTTTCAAAAATATCTAGGTTTTGTTCTTTACATTTTATGCACTTCTTTGGTTGCTTCTTTTTCCAAACTGCCCAAAGTCTTTGTCTATATAATGTTTCTCGTGAATCCGTTGTATTAATGAACACAAACGTGCATTTGAAGGTTTTGATATCTTTTCTTGTGCAAGTATTTTTCTTTCCTCAGTTCTCTCTATTAAACTTTTTGAATATCTTCTATCTTGAAATTTGGGGCTTCCTGCATAATAGTAACAATACATAATTTCTTTCTTTATCCTCAGTAGTCCACTCTACCAACTTTATGGCTGTTTACTGTTTGTGTGGACTACTGCTACTTTCTACAGTAGGGTAGGGGCATCCTCCCCCTGAACTTGGCCTAACCCCATTGTTGGAATGTTTCTGTGTCTTGAAGATTCTACACTGTCATTTTTTCCAGTACTGGAACCAGTGTGCATAATGAGGATCAGGCACTTTTTTATCCTGGAACTTGTGTATCCAGTTGTCTTTGTTATTTTTTTTGCATTTATATTACGCTATCGAAAGATGAAAATAGCGAACGCTATTTCATCGAACCTAAAATATCTAAACCACAAAATGTCCCAAGGAAAAATTCTCTATTCCGAAACACATACACACAACACAAGCACACCAAAAAAAACATCAATCCACACACATACACTTAAAATCCTACATCTAACCCTACACTAAAATGTACATACACTACTATCTATCCACTTACCTTAACCCAAACCATAACCCTAAAGTCCACCACTATCGCACACTCACCTAACCCATGCCCTTACCCTAACTCACCTAACCCATGCCTTAACCCTAACGTACACACAATCGCACACTTACCTGAACCTGACCCATAACTTTCCACCACAGCGCTGAAAATAGCAAAGCCAGAGAACCGACCAACCAAATTCTTTCCCTAGGAAAGAATTTGGTGTTCTGCAGCTTCGCTATTTTTAGCGTTCACTGAATAGGGGTCGATATTAGAACATTCGAAGTTTTCAAACTTCGATGTTCTGATATAGACCCATTTTTTAACCTACTTCTGTCCATGATATGTGCTATATAAAATACATTGCATACATCAGTGTCATACCCAGTAAAATATAGCTTACATAAAGAGATTGCTAACCAGTATCCTACCTTTTCCTACATTCCACTATAGATGATTTTGGTTATTACATGTATTTCTGGATTCCAACATGTTCTTGTTACACAAATTTGTAAGGAAAGCAATTTCATGCATTTGCAACTCACTAAAGTAAATCCTCATTCGCCGTTTTAAGCCTAGCCATTCATGGCCCACTTTTCATAATTATAAATGCCCAAGGACTAGAAAGACTTTGGTGTATGCCTGTGCCTTAGATAATCTATAAGCTGCTGATGTCCATAAAGGCCACAGGTGACAAGAAGAGGTGAATTTCTGATTTCCCATCCATTGGTCCAAATGTTATTTGAATAAGCTTAAAGAAGAGTTCTGTTTCAAATAAATGGGGAGTCTTGCCAGAAAAAGGGTAGTCTCTCAAACACACACCTGTTCCTCCAACATGTTTTGCTTAGGTCACAGATGAGGTTTAGATCCTTAGATTGTGTAATTCTGGTGCTGTTTGATTTGTGAATGTGTAGCATATATATCAGAGCTGTATCTGAGAAAGCCTTGTAGGCTAGGTATAGATTGCCCTTCAGTAGTCTGCAGGAGACTGAGTACAGGGACAAGGGTTTTGGATTTTCCACATAGGCATGTTATTTACATCCTGTACTTTTTTAATGAGGAATCTCTGTGGCCACTCTGGTTGTTGCAAACACCTGGTCAGCTACATGTTGAAGAGTGCAGTGTACTCGATTATTGGTCTAATGAGGGCTAAGCATAGTGGGATTATGGTCTCCTTAGATCTGGATACCATGCCATAACTTATAACTTGCCCCACACAGAAGGATTTTCTTACAACTGTGGACACATGATGATCAAAGTTCAGGTTACTGTCAACCTGAGTTCTGAAGTCCCTTAACAATCTTAGAAGAGTGTTATGTTGTAATTTGCAAGGGTGTTCATCTTCCCAAAGGGTATAAATATGCATTTTTTGGCATTGAGTATTAGGCTATGTTTCTGGCACCAGTTACTTGGCTCTCACACTCTCCTCAAGGATATCTACATCTTTGCAGGAATCAGTCATTGCACCCAACTTGCAATCATCTGCAGATTGGGTTGCCAAAAGACCGTCTATATTTGCTATGACTTCAGAGAAGTGTATTCCAAACAAGAGAGGTTCAAGTGCTGAGTCCTGTGAAACACCACTAGTAACAGGCCTATTGGTGGAGGCGGATTACCCACCCTAACTTCATGTGTCTTATCCATGAGCCATTTGACTATCCATCGGGTTACATATGTATGTCTAAATTTTTGAGTTTATCTGTAATACCTAAGTGGGGTAGTGTGTTGAATGTCTTTACCAGGTTGAGGTAGGCAATATGCACTTTTTTGCCCATCATCCAGGGCTCACGTGGCCTTCTCAAAGTAGTCCACTGGGTTTAGTAGGTGTACCTAGCCCTGATGAAACCAAACTGGGATGGGTCCAGTGTTTTACGATTTCCTATGTATTTATGAGATCCATGATAACTTTTTTCCATGGCCTTGTATATAAGACTAGTCTAACTTATGAGTCTGTAGTTCCCTGGGCCTGTTGATGGTCCACCTTTATGTAGAGGGATGACTGTTGCAGTCCTGCATTCCCTAGGGACAAAGCCTATCTGGAGGCTGTGGCTGAATAGACATTCTAGTGGGCCTGAGGGGTCATTTTTCAAACTATACAGGAGACATCCCTGGCTTTTATCATAGCTAATTGCTGTAGTGTGCTTAGCTCTGGAGAGCACAGAGAGGACCCATGCTTTAGGAAAAGTTGGGGGATAAGTGGTAGAGAGTATTTCCTGGGGATTAAGTCGTCATCTTTGAGTAATATGGACTTTGTCTTCCGCTTGTACCTTATTGCTGTTGTATAACACTTTTGAATAAAGTTACTGTCCTCCACTCTTTTATCCTGGACTTTGCTAACTACGTCAGCCAATGGAATGTTTCTGTCAAGGCTTTTCTCTCTGTACCCTAAGGTTGAGAGGTATGCCTTCAATTATAACTGAAATGTCATGAAATCACAAGAAATTAGTGGCTTTTATTTCATGTATATTCCTATACATTAGACAGACTTTTTTTCTAATTAGAACTAGTCAGTACAATTTCATGCATGCATAAATAAGTGAACAGACACACATATTTCAAGTGAAATTGTAGTTTCATTTATTTTACAAAATATATAAACAAGCAAGCAGACACACAGGTTCCGTGTGAAGTCATAGTTTTATTTATTTGACTTTTTCATAACTATCATATCTAGGCATAGATATTGTTGATATAATGTAACAGGTTTACAGTGAAACAGTGTAAATTGCAAGTAAAAGCAAGTGTGATAGTGTGTTGCAAAGAGATTATCTGCTGATGAATCATGACAATGCAAGACATCTATAATGCACGTAGATTAGTTTAAAGAACACCATTGCACTTAAAAAGTACAGTTGTGTAAAATCTTACCATAATGGTAGATGTCCTTGCCTTCACTGCTGCAGTATTCATTACAAATGGGGGAGTGCCTGCCATGAAGCCCACCATCTGGCCAGTTTACCAAAGTCTACCATTGCTTTAAGGTATGCTGAATGTCATCTACACACTCCTTGCATAGCGTAGGGCATAAAGGTGACGTTCAGGCATACCATCCTCACAACTGATTGCCCCAGTAGGAAGAACAGACCCAGGAGAACCTGCACATCTAGGAAGGAAAAAAGTCTAGTGGGATGAAAGGAGGGAGTGAATACTGCAGTAGTGAAGGCAAGGATATCTACCATTATGGTAAGATTTCACACAACCATATCATGTCCTTACATTCACCGATGCAGTATTCATTACAAATGGGAGAGGCCAAAGTTCAAGAAGAAACTTGGGAGGAGGAAGCAGCAGAGCGCTCTAAGAAACCATGAAAATGGCATCGGCAAAACCAGCCCTGGCTCTGGAGATACCATCCAACTGGTAATATTTGGTAAAGGTAAGCACAGAAGTCCAGGTAGCAGCTTCAAGAATAGAATTAGCATCTAAGCCTTTGAAAAAAGCACCAGAAGAAGCCACAGCTCTAGTGGAATGAGCCTTTGCAGAAGAAGGAAGGCTCTCACCATGAAAAATGTGACAAAAGGAAAATGCCTTTGAAATCGAAGTGGAAATCATTTGCTTGGAAATAGCCAAATCTAAAGACCTAAGATGAAATAAAACAAACAACTGGTCAGATTTTCTGAAAGATATAGTTTTATCCAAATAAAATCTGAGCTGTCTATGCACATCTGAAGTATGCAGCACCCTCTCAGAGTTAGATTGCAGGGAGGGGAAAAAACTAGGCAAATTAATAGACTAATTAAATGGCAACTCATTAACCACCTTGAGCATGAAAGAAGGATTAGTATGCAAGGACACTCTGTCCTCATGAAATATCAAAAAAGTGGACAAGCCATAATGGCTTGCAACTCAAGACACCCATCTGGCAGTCTGGCAGAAGTAAGAGCTAACAAAAGAACTGTCTTCCAAGAACAATGTTGCAAGGAAGTTGAAACAGCAGGCTCAAAAGGAGCCTGAATCAGTTTTTTCAGAATGAAATTAAGATCCCAGGGAGGAGGAACAGGCTTCCTGTGAGGTCTAATATTAAGAACACCTTTTAGAAATTGCTTAGCCTCAAATCTAGAAGCTAAGGGGGAGTTAAAAGCAGACAAGCAGAAAGAGCTGATAAGTGGGACTTAATAGAAGAATAGGCCAAACAAGCATTGAGCAACTCACACAAATAAGAGAACCAAAGGAACACCCACAGAAAGTGGGTCCAGATCATGAGAAAGACACCAAATAGAAAATCTCTTCCATCTAAACAAGTAGGATTTCATAGTAGTAGGTTTCCTGGCCTCCTGCAGAACCTGCAGTACGTCCTGAGAAAAAAGATGTCTATGAGGGATCAAAACCCTATCACCCACAGTGTCAGTTGAAGCATGGACAGGTGGGAATGGATGAGAGACCTCTTGTCTTGTGTGAGGAGATCCACCCTGTGAGGTAACTTGTGATGATTGCCCTTGGCTAGATGCAGAAGTAGAGGGAACAAGTGTTGTCATGGCCAAAAGGGAGTCACCAACAAGATTTTGGGAGCATCCTGTTGAATTTTGAACAGAACTCTCAGAACGAGAGGAAGGGGAGAGAAAGCATAAAGAAACATCCCCTTCCAAGAAAATTAGAGGGTGTCCACCTTCCTCTGGCACAAAACAGAGGCAGTTGTCTGTTCAGAGGGGAGGCAGATACATTTCTTTGAGGAGCACCCACACTGGTGAGCAATGTCCAGAAACACATCCCTGTGAAGCATCCATTCATGGGAGTGAGTGAAGGACCTGCTCAGACTGTCTGCCAAAATGTTCTAATCTGAAGAAATATAAACAGCCTGAAGAGTCACTTTATACCTGAGAGCCAGCTCCCATACCAGAAGTGCCAGTCGGCAAAGACGGTGAGATCTTGTACCCCCCCGTTTGTTGATATACTACATTGTCTTGAGAGGCTCTGGAGAGAAGAGAGGATGAAAAGCCTAAAGAGCCAGCATAACAGCTCTCTTTTCTTTGATGCTGATGTGCTTCATCTACTGACAAGGTGACCACACTCCCTGAACCCTCAGGGAGTGAAATGTTGCTCCCCATCCCACATCTGAAGCATCTATGAACAGATCCTGAGAGGGAAGAGGAGGTTGAAAAAGGAGGCCTGGATTCAGAGACAAATGCTGAATCCACCACAGAAGTTCTTTCTTGAGACACCGGAGAAGAGGAACTGGAAAGTCTAGATGATGCACATGCTGAAGCAACACCGACTTCAGAAACCACCAGAAACTTCCTCATGTGGAATTTGGCCAGAGGGAGCATTGGAATGGTGGAAGCCATGAACCCCAGAGCTCTCAGAAATGCCCTGGCTGTAATGGAGGCCAGGGAAAGAAGAGTTTGAAAGAAAGAAAGGGAGTTAAGGCTCTTGAATGATGCAGGGATGCCATCATTGGCACCATTTGAATCCTGAAACCCAGAATGACATGATCCTGAGAAGGATCCAGGGAAGACTTTTTGAAGTTTGTTGTGAACTCCAGGCTCTGAAGAAGAGAAATGGTAAAATGAAGATTTTGCAAAAGGACCTCCGGAGAGGATGTCTGAATCAGCAGTCATCCAAATAAGGAAAAATTTGGATCTCTTGAAGCCTGTAAAAAGCCTGTAAAAAGCAATCACAGGAGCAAGGCATTTGGTGAATACCCTTAGGGGAATAAATAGGCCAAACGGCAAAGCACAGAACTGAAAATGCTATGAAGCAACAGAGAAATGTAACAATCCCCTAGAAAGGGGATGGATCAGAATATGGAGATAAGCATCCTTGAGACCCAGAGACACCAGAAAGGCCTAAGGGAGCAAGAGAGGAAAAATGGTCTGAAGGGACAACATCCAAAAGGAATGCACCTTAAGAAAAGTGTTTAGAGGAGAGAGGTCTAGACTAGGTCTCCAAGTACTTTATTTTCTGTGCACTAGAAACATTCTTGAATAAAACCCTTTCCCCTTATGGGACACAGGCACCTCTTGAATAGTACCCTGAGACAAGAGGTCTCAAAGAACCTTTGGGGAAAAAAAGAAATTGCTTCCTAGCAGGCTGAGGAATGTCCATAAAAGGAGGGTGGGAAATGCAGACCATGAAGTACCCCTGCCGAATGATTGACAGAACCCAAGAATCCTGGGTGATTCAGAGCCAAACAGGAAGAGAAAGAGAAAGCCGGAGAGAAAGAAATGTGGCTGGGAACAGGAGGATAATCAGACAGCACCTGGTTTGTCAGGAAAGGAAAGCTTTAGAATCCCTGCAGTCTGAGTGGCCTTAGCAGGAGGAGTCTGTTTACCACCCTTTTTACCTTTAGACGGAGGGCAAGATTGCATAGAAACAAAGGTTGGCTTAGAAGGTAGTGTCACTGAAATTTAGGCACAGGAGAAACAAAGACATGTTTAAGCTCCTGTAAAGCCTTCTCCTTGTCCTGAAGAGACTTAAATAAACCAGCAGCCACTTCCACGAACAAACGGTTATTATCCAGAGGAGCATCCATCAACTAAGCCTTAATATCATTGGGTAAAGGTTGAAGCCTAAGCCAAGAATACCTCCTCATTACTGAACCAAAAGCAGGAGCCCTACAAGAGGCATCTGTTGCATCATAACTACATTTGATTGAATGACAAATTACTTGAGAGGAAGTCCCTAGCAAGGAAAGAGCAGAAGATTTTCTCTCAGAGTCTGGAAGATCAAAAAAAGCTGACAAGCCTGAAAAAGTCTGGAAGAACAAAAAAAGCTGACAAGCCTAAGAAAAGGGAGCCAACACATACCTAGAGATATGGGTCTGATAATTAATAGCCCTAAAAGATAGGGTAGCCAAAGTATAAACCTTCTTACCCAGCCTATTCATGGTTCTATTGTCCTTGTCAGAAGGCAGTAACTTAGACAAAGGAAGCAACTGAGATGGCTTATCAGAGGCTATAGACACCACAGAGGGGTCAGCAGCAGGACATTTAAACAAAAAGGAACAATCCTCAGGCACCCTATAAAACCTATCAGACTTCTTGGGAGCAGGGAGCAGAGAATCTGGCGCTTTAGAGGCATTGGAAAAAAAAATCCAATAAAGGAGCCAAGACAGGAGGAATGCCCGCAGGTTTAGCAGATTCCATCTTCAGTAACTCATAGCACCTCTTATGGATATCCAAAACCTGTGCACAATCCCACTTAAAAAAATCCATCATCCTAGAGATTGTGTCTCCAAAGGAAATGTCCTCAGAAGGATTACCTAGAGTATGAGAGTCGTCCTCCTCCTCCTCAGATCTGTAATCTAAAGGAGAAGGAATCTGGGTGAGAGTCCTCCTCCTCAGGCCTGTAGTCTAAAGGAGAAGGAATCTGGGTGAGAGTCCTCCTCCTCAGATCCGTAGTCTAAAGGAGAAGGAATCTGGGTGAGAGTCCTCCTCCTCAGGCCTGTAGTCTAAAGGAGAAGGAATTTGGGTGAGAGTCCTCCTCCACAGATCCATAGTCTAAAGGAGAAGGAATCTGGGTGGGAGTCCTCCTCCTCAGGCCTGTAGTCTAAAGGAGAAGGAATCTGGGTGAGAGTCCTCCTCCTCAGATCCGTAGTCTAAAGGAGAAGGAATCTGGGTGAGAGTCCTCCTCCTCAGGCCTGTAGTCTAAAGGAGAAGGAATATGGGTGAGAGTCCTCCTCCTCAGATCCATAGTCTAAAGGAGAAGGAATCTGGGTGAGAGTCCTCCTCCTCAGATCTGTAGCCTAAAGGAGAAGGAATCTGGGTGAGAGTCCTTTTCCTTAGACCTGTGGTCTGAAGGAGAAAGAATCTGAGTAAGAGTCCTCCTCCTCAGATCCATAGTCTAAAGGAGAAGGAATCTGGGTGAGAGCCCTTCTCCTCAGACCTGTAGTCTAAAGGAGAAGGAATCTGGGTGAGAGTCCTCCTCCTCAGATCCGTAGTCTAAAGGAGAAGGAATATGGGTGAGAGTCCGCCTCCTCAGGCCTGTAGTCTAAAGGAGAAGGAATCTGAGTAGAATAAGCAAGGGATTCATCATCAGAATCCACCTCTTCCTCAGAAGAATTTAATTCTCTGGGCCTTTTAGGGGAAGAAGAAGACCAAGGAGGAGCAGTAACCAAAATCCCTTGAGGAGGCAGTAACAAGAGTAAACCATTAAACCACCGAGTAAAGGCTTGCCACTCACTTTGTGGAGCCCTAGGAGCAGAAGAAACATGATTAGTTTTCTGTTTCTTTTTTAAGGGGACGACCATCCTAGAAACCTGAGAAGGCTGTGACTCAGGTTGGCATTCGGCAACTGTAGTAGGAACGTCTTCCCTAACGAGAATCTACGGAACCCCAATAGACCCCTTGGAAACAATCAACCATGGTTCCCCCTGAACTCCATAAATGGATGCCTGCAAAGCCTCATTGGAAGTGCTGTCTGCCAGATCCACACTGGCCTCCATCCTGGAGGTGGTAGAGGAATCTGACAATACAACCAGGTAAGTCTCCAGGTTTGTAATAACTTTGGGAGAAACTTCTATCAGAGGGTGGACAGTGAAAGATTCCGGTGTTACCTTATGCACCTTCCCTGACAGCTGACCATTGGGGCAGGAAGTTCCACCCATACTATCTTTAGCAAGAAGCTTAAGATGCTGGTTCTCAATTTATAATGAAAGAGAAGAAAGCCTACTATGAACAGTGTTTTAGGGACAAATGCCTGACAAATTACTCCAAGAGGTATGGTCATGAGCAGCACCTACGCAAAAAAAAAACACTTATCGTGGTGGTCTTTATGGGGAATCAATCTCCCACACTGGCATTTTCCCTTCCTGGATGACATTAACCCCCCAAGCAGCACAAAACAATAAAAAGAGAACAAAAAACCCAACTGGGTACTTATCTGCAACAGTGAGGACTTCAGCAAACTGGAGTAATCACCGGAATGGCAACAGACAGAAAAACAGCAAAAAGCAGATGGAGGTGACAGGCCAATGGCTAAAAACAGCTTTTGGTCTGGTAGCAAAGAAGATCTAAGGATGGTATGCCTGAACATCACCTTTATGCTCCACACTATGCAAGGAGTGTGTAGGTGACATACGCCATACCTTAAAGCAATGGTAGACTTTAGTAAACTAGCTGGACGGTGGGCTTCATGGCAGGGAATCCCCTACTTGTAATGAATACTACAGCGGTGAATATAAGGACAGCTACAAAAATGGAAAGATCCTTCTATACTTAACATAGTCAGTCTATTAAACAGCTTATTTATATTTATACATTTTACATATGTATTTACAAATATTTCAGGCGTGTGTAATAATGCCATTCTAGCCTGCAAAGTTGTAGTTATAGTTTGACCTCATTTGCATTTCTTATATTTTTTTCAGCTATCGTCTTGCTTGAATTCCACTTCTGCATTTTGCCAAACCATTTGACATTCTTTCAGAAAGTGGTATAATTCTTTATTCAGTTTACAGTTTTCTGATTTTATCTTGCACCACGGAGCTCAGGTTGTGACTCATAAGGGTATGTTAGCCTCCCACTTATATGGTTATCAAGCTGAAATTAATAAGTAAACAAACAAATAAACAACAGCTAAATAAAGAAATAAGGGGAATAAATTAAATGATTTCAAACAGAGGTTAAGTTAAATTCATGCTACCTTGGAGAGTACAGTGCACATATATTTGTTGTGTTCATTACTTCTTAAAGTAAATAAGTAAATGTTTGTTTACAGGTACCTTATTATGTGTGTATATAGTTGGTACTCTTACAGTACATAAAACACATGGGGGTATTCAGGAAGTAACAACAGCACAGTGTGTAAAGCTAAACTATGCAGAAGTGTTGACATGCAGGGCATGTGCAATTCTCTGTAGCACAATCATGGTAATATGAAAATTGGTTTGGTCACTAATATATACTAATGACCATATATGACATTCAAATGAGATTGAGTATAGAAATACATTCATCTATAAACTGATGTTTTTGTCTGCATATATGCTTAGCATGCATAGGAAGTTTATTCATTAAGTATAGTATTCCTTGGGATAGAAATCTGTTGTGCCACCCATGTTCTATTTCTATGTATATAAAAGATTACAATCTTACTTGTGGGTGTTCATGGTGGTGTGTGTTTTGCATAGCTGGAAGAGGTCAAGCTGGGTGGAACGGACCATGTACCCTACTGATGAACAGCACTCTGTCTGCTGAAGAATGGAATACAGCATACAGACCAATAACTGCACAAGTATCACCATGATTAGAAGGCAACAGTAAGGATTATGGAAGGGTGTACAGCTCAGTAAACTGTGTGGCCTCAGTGTATATATCATAATTTGGGCTTTAACACAAATGTTACATGTTATACCTTAGGTACCACAAAACATCGCAGGTAATGACAGCATGTTCCAGAAGGTGATATGTAAGACAGGTGTTTCCATTCTCATGGAAGAGCACAAGCAAGGTAGCAGACAATCAAACATGCAGGAATCTCTGGTCAACAAAAGTATTGTAGGAAGGTGCAATGTGTGTCTCACAGGTAACACCCAGGTTCTGCAAATAAAATACAACAATGTTAGGCGTGGTAGAAGAGGCTATTTTTCAGCTGTCTTTCATAAGCATTGTACATCCATCTTCCCAATTTCTTGATGTTCTCCCATGATGTCCTTGCGCACTGCACATGAGAAGCTGCCGCTATGCTAAATGAGAGTGAAATTTAACTGACCGTGGGGTATATGTTTGGGGTCCAAGCTTCATCACTCCACTGTTTTCTTCAATACAGCCCTCACCTGAAGCTGGGTAAGCAGGGTACCCTTCTCATGGCAGAAAACTGCTCCTTTTTAAGTGCCAGTCTATGATAAAAGTGTGTGAGTGGACTTCTGTGTTGTAGATGCAGTGTTTGGTAATGTTGATGGCATTGTACTACATTCCATTCTGTAGTCCCTGAGGCTGGAGCCAGCCACTGGTTTTTCACTTCCTGATCAGTCATAGGTTGCTCCTATTCATGCTTAGAATATTTTTATTTTGACCAGCTAAATGCTCCACATAGGGCTGATAAACAACAGGCTATAAAAAACAAATCTGCTGTACTAAGATGACATATATTTTGGAGTATGTCCCATAATGGTCGCACTGCCTCCCTATGGCTTTGTGCAGCCAGCTGATAGCTTGCCAGGTGTAATCCTGCCTTCAACTTGTTTTAATCAACCTCTAACAGTAACAGGGTGTGTGTCCTCCATTGTTTTACTGCTATGAGCCATGCAATCTGACAACCTTGCACCTTCCTAGTATCAAAAAAAGTGCTGTAGTACCCTTTTATAAGCCAGCATATTACCTGTGTTTATTAGCTGTTATTCTCATACGTTCAAACTGTGAATTAATTTGTACCCAGTGGTACTGGTGCTGTTTCCAGTGCCACTCTCTTGAATTCATCCCACTGTAAAAGGAACATAGTGTAAAATGTCCATTTATTTTTCACTTCACTCTTTTTGCTGATTGCTCCCTGCCTAAACTATACATATGTTGTCTGATTTTGAGTTGGGAGTACCTTGTTTGCCTTCTTTTGTCACATCCAGGAAGAACTCCAACTCTGTAATGGCAAATTAATGTCTACATGTAATTACTCTTGGCCACCTGCTGCTGAGCTTGCTTCCTCCTAAGTACCTCTCCCCACCAAATTCTTAGGGATATGGCAACAGTTATTCTAAAAAAAATGCAGTGCAGTCTGAGAGTGCGCCAACACACAACTAAGATGATCATATCTAAAAATTTAGATGACTGAAGGCAAGAATACTTTTGTTACTTGATAGGTTCATAGGTGGTTACTAGGCTACTAACCCAAAGGTCTTTATAAGCCTAGCCATGTGTACCCAGTATAATACTAGAGATACCCAATATAAAGGATTTAGCCTAAACTGAAGATCTTAGTTAGGAATGAGTGCTCATATCTAGGAAGGTCATAGGTGAAATCTCTAGCAAAGAATTTATGATTTCTCAGCCAGGCTACACTTAAACAGGGTAATAGAGGGGCTCTGTTTGATGTGAATTGGTAGCCTAGTCCAGAGGAGTGGCAACCTCTGGGAGACATATCTCTCTCTGCAGCAGGTCCTATTTATGTCACAGGCCAGGTTAAGGTCCCTGGAGCAAGTGACCCTTATCCCATTTCACTTGCCAATGTGCATCATTTCCATTAGGTTTGGATCTGAAGTTGCTCTGTAGGCCAGGCACAAGTGTCCTCTAAGTAGTCAGTCAACTATTGAATACAGTGACTGTGACTTCAGTCTGTCAATGTATGAGATGTGCTGGAGACCCTGAATGTTCTTGGTTAGAAAGCTCTGAGGTCGCTCAAGTTGCTGCAGGTGCCAGCTAAGGTACATACCAAAGGGAGCATTGTCCTCAATTATTGGCCTGATAAGGGTTGAGTACAGGGGAGTTAGGACCTCTTTTGTTCTTGAAGCAATGCTTTTGTTAATGAGTTGAGCAACGCAGAATGCATTCCTTAACACAGTAGACACATGCTAGTCAAAGTTTAGGCTACAGTCAACTTGTGCTCCCAAGTCTGTCACTACTGAGTTGTTACATAGGGTATTATTATTTATATCCTTGAATAATAAAAATCCAAAAGGTGAATGCCAAACAGTTAGGTAAGGAATACCAATAAACTGTTTATTGAAATAAAAGATGAGCGCTTTCGCTTCACAGCTTCTTCAGATCTATAGTAACACATCTTTAAAATCACAAGCATATATACCTTCTTTGACTAATTAGTCATTAACAATTGTCCAACATAGAGAATTTTTAAAGGGATATCTACGTGTACCACATGTCCTAGAGGTTTAATTATAGAGCATGTAGACCTACAAAAATGTATAAACATATAGAAATATAGAAAGGTATACAAGAAAAGTATATAAAAAATAATAAAAGCAGAAATCTATTGCATTAGACAATATATTAAGGGCAAGTAAAACAATATATGAAATAATCACTGAAAGCTTGTATCAGTCATAGAAACAAAACAGTCTATGAACTTCACTATATACAAAAAATAAAACAAAATAAAACAAAAATAAAATAAGAAATATATATCTATAAACGGATATGTACCTAAATATATATAACCAACGACAACATCTATAATTTACTAAAAATCAATTCCATTTCAAGGAATTACATCGTATATTGGGACGTCAATCACATGCACATATCTACCATAAATGAAAAGGTCAATGGTAGTATGTGTCATTGTTGTAACTATCAGAGTGCATGTTTAACCTAGGGTCTAAGAGTGCCAATATATAAAGAACCTATCAAATATATGTATTACTTATATGCAGTCGCACTGACAAAAAGAGACTTCTACACTGTGTAAAAACATAATTGCTAAAAATGTATATTGGCAAGTACAATGACACATACTACCATTGACCTTTTCATTTATGATAGATATGTGCATGTGATTGATGTAATTCCTTGACATGGAACTGAATTTTAGTAAATTATAGATATTTATTTTTTATTTTTATTTTTTGTATATAGTGAAGCTCATAGACTGTTTTGTCTCTATGACTGATAGAAGCCTTCAGTGACTACTTCATATATTGTTTTATTCGCTTTTAATATACTGCCTAATGCAACAGATTGCTGCTTTTATATTTCTGTATTTCTATATACCTTTGTATATTTTTATATGTTTATACATTTCTGTAGGTCTACATGCTCTATAATTAAACCTTTAGAACATGTGGTCCACGTAGATATCCCTTTAAATATTCTTTATGTTGGACAATTGTTAATGACTAATTAGTCAAAGAAGGTATATAGGTTTGTGATTTTAGAGATGTGTTACTATAGATCTGAAGAAGCTGTGAAGCGAAAGCGCTCATCTTTTATTTCAATAAACAGTTTATTGGTATTCCTTACCTAACTGTTTGGCATTCACCTTTTGGATTTTTATTATTCAAGGATTTGAGCCTGCCTACTCTGGGGTTTGTGACTATTTGATTAAGTATTTTCTCTTTTTTACTCACCCCAGCGTTTTGCCTACAGCGAGACTAAAGACTTTTACAATTTATTTAGTACGTTATCATAGTCTCTGCGAGTAGGGGCAGGATATTGACGTTTTTTGTACATTTGCACTGTTTTTGTATTCACCAGCACGGATGGCCGAGATTGAACTCGACTATGTCCCCAGAGATGAACATCGTGGGAACGTGGCACCACGTGATGACGTCATCGTCAAGAGATTTCAAAACTACCTCAAAGGAAACGCCAAATCCTCCTGGTTCCTTGACGCTGAACCAGAACGTACGGATGTATTAGGACAGAGTTTCGACTCCAACAAACTATACATGACATTGGAAGGTATTGAGAAGAGTTTTATTAAGCTCAAGAGGCTGCAAGCACAAACAGCACATTTTGAACTGTGTCTAGATCGCAACATTATCCCGAGGGGCTTACGTGTATTTACCATGCCTAGTCAAGGCAGGGACTACCCGGAACTTTTGACGCAGTGGCAACGGCTCAACATGGAGGTGAGTCAAAAGTATTTAAAGTTGCTAATCGACTTCTTTAAGCCGGAAGAGGCAGCTCTAACCGAGGAAATTGAGAATAAGCAGCGGCAACTGTTTAATGACTATCCTTTAGACATTGTATGTCCTCTGTTTGACAACATGCTGGACAGTGTTTCTGTATTTGAAAAGAAAGTATACCAACAGAAGCGGCATAAAGTTATTAGAGACACTAATGATTTCAGAAATGGCCATGTCTTCATGTGGCCTAGACCTAACTTAAAAGTAAATACAGGAGTAGTGAATGGAAATATGAATACTGACATAAGACAAACTGTGCATGATAGACCAATTACTAGAAATGTTAGAGACAATGTTGACACTGATGGACTTAGAGTTCAGATGGACCTTCGAGCCTCATGTGATGAGCATGAAGGGGTCGATCGGTTGATTCCACCTCAAACCTCAAAAGTCAATATAACTGATAGTAATTTTGGAAATAAGAATGTTTTGATTAATGACCACTGTAATGACTCTACTGATGTCATACATCTGATACATTCCACTGTAGACAATAATACCAATTTTTATCCAGAAGTCAGAATAGCTAATGAGCCAACTGAACAACTAGAGAATGGGCCCAAACGGACATGTCCCGAGGGACCCGTAGTTAGACCTAAGCAAATGGCCTTAAATTCTATCATGTCCCATCAGTTGGTTTTTCCATTACCGGTGAGAGCGGAGAACAACAAGTTCCGCTCTCGCTCGGTGAGCAGGGGGAGGCAGAAAAGAAAGCTAACAGAAGAATACACGCCACAGAAAACATTGAGGTAAATGTGGGTGGACAAACATTAGTGCACAATTTATCGCACACTGTTTTGACTGAAGATGACCTAAGACTACTGAACAGAGGGTTGAGTTTTATACCCAGAAGTAAGAGTAGTATGATAGAAACGATTATGGATGTCAAATTGTTTTGCAGGAACATGATGTTGAAATACATGTACAAAGACAGTAATCAGATAGATTCTGGATCTAATTTTAGATTCAAGAACCTGAGTGAATTCACACCAACTAACCACCCCCTCATAGAAGCTTATATGAAACTTACAGAGGATGAGCTCTATGATTATTATGAAAATAAGGCATCTAATAAACAACTTTTTAAAAATGATAACCTCACATATGGTGAAAGGCTTAGTCTAAAGAAGTTGCAAAATGATGCTAATATATCCTTCAGACCAGCTGATAAGGGAGGGAAGATAGTAGTCATGGATATAACAGACTACAATGAGCGTATGGCTTCTATGTTATGTGATGAGTTCTATGCCAAGGGTAGTAAGCAGGATGTTGACAATACCATAGAATATGTACACAATACTATTACTGACATATATAGGGGGCATTTGATAGATAAGGATACTTATGAATACCTCATAGTAACTCATCCTATCATACCAGTTATCAATGGTCTCCCCAAAATACATAAGGACCCAGCAGACCCTCCCCTGAGACCGATAGTCTCAGGACGTGGTTGGGTCACCGAACATCTATCTGCCTATGTAGAAAAACATCTGAGATATGTTCTGTGCAACAATAATACCGTTCTGAAGGACTCCAAACAATTCCTGCTTGATTTATATACTTGTATCAAGGGTATAACGATCAACATGGATTATATTTTTGTAACGCTTGACATTCAATCTCTGTTCACAATGATCCCCAATGATTTGGGTGTCATGTATGTTGCTGAATACATGCGTAGTCATAGTGATTACTCAGCTGTCAAGATAGATTTAATTACTTGCTTTCTTGAGCTGATATTGGAGAACAATTTGTTTATGTTTAATGGATCAATATATAGGCAGAAAGATGGCGTAGCTATGGGCACACCATGTGCCAATAGCTACGCCAACATGTTTCTAGCCCATTGGGAGGAGCAAACCCTATTTAAAGTAGAGATCTTTACACAACATGTCATCTTTTATCGACGTTTCGTCGATGATTTGTTTGTTTTATGGAAGGGTACTGGTGAGCAGTTAGAGTTATTTTTTGCAACTCTGAACAACCTCACTACCTGCCTCAAGTTCACAAAGAATTGTTCACAACATAGAATAGAGTTTCTTGACATGTATATTGAAAGACTCGACAATAATATCATTAATACAGGTGTCTTTCGCAAAAGTTGCCATAGCAATAATCTCTTACATAGATCCAGTATGCATCCCCCTCATGTTTTTAAAAATATCATGAGAGGGCAGGCTATTAGGGCATCCAGGCTCAACCCAATGGATCAATGCTTTGAAACTGAATTATCCAGTTTGAATGACAGGTTAGTGCAACAAGGCTATCGTAGAAATGAGATTAGTAAGCATCTTAAGGATGCGTCAGACTTGAGACTTACCCGAGGCCTGCCTTACTTCGGACCAAAAGAAAATCTGATAGAGCAGGATTCAAATATAGTGATACCTAAATCCATTAAGTTTAATACACAGTTCACGTCAGATCATTTAGAACTGAGAAAAATAGTGCATAAACATTGGGATATATTACTAGTAGATAATTACCTTAAAGCCATAGTAGGTGATTATCCCAGATTTATGTATAGAAATAAACAGAATTTGAAGAGGAAGCTCTGCTACACTACTACTATTCAACCAGCGAAAAACACTGGCTGTACTAAGCCATGTGGACGCTGCAATTTTTGTAGCTTTATAGATAGTACACCCCATTTTTATCATCCGGATCTGAGAAAGTACTTTTCAACTTCTGCTGAAGCAGACTGTATGACACCACATATAGTCTACATAGCTATATGCCAGAAGTGTTCCTCATTCTATATAGGAAAAACTAATCGCCCATTCAGGGATCGAATGAGAGAACACATCTACCACATTAGGAAAGGCTCGATGCACAATGCCTTAGCAAAGCATGTGATGGTGACAGACACCTCACACTTTTTTAATTTTAAAGTCCTAGAAGTGTTGAGTTCGAATCCAAGAGGAGGCGATATTAACACACGCACTGAAGGTAGGGAAAATGAGTGGATACTGTTGTTGAAAGCTGATAAAGGCTCAGGCCTCAATGAGAGGGTTTCTTTGAAACCGAAATTGAGACAGAGAAGGAATATATGATAAAATACAGTTTCACACACACCCAAAGGGAAAGATATACTTGCCAATATACATTTTTAGCAATTATGTTTTTACACAGTGTAGAAGTCTCTTTTTGTCAGTGCGACTGCATATAAGTAATACATATATTTGATAGGTTCTTTATATATTGGCACTCTTAGACCCTAGGTTAAACATGCACTCTGATAGTTACAACAATGACACATACTACCATTGACCTTTTCATTTATGGTAGATATGTGCATGTGATTGACGTCCCAATATGAGATGTAATTCCTTGACATGGAACTGAATTTTAGTAAATTATAGATGTTGTTGTTGGTTATGTACATTTAGGTACATATCCATTTATAGATATATATTTCACATTTTATTTTTATTTTGTTTTACTTCATTTATTTTTTATTTTTATTTTTTGTATATAGTGAAGCTCATAGACTGTTTTGTCTCTATGACTGATAGAAGCCTTCAGTGACTACTTCATATATTGTTTTATTCGCTTTTAATATACTGCCTAATGCAACAGATTGCTGCTTTTATATTTCTGTATTTCTATATACCTTTGTATATTTTTATATGTTTATACATTTCTGTAGGTCTACATGCTCTATAATTAAACCTTTAGAACATGTGGTCCACGTAGATATCCCTTTAAATATTCTTTATGTTGGACAATTGTTAATGACTAATTAGTCAAAGAAGGTATATAGGTTTGTGATTTTAGAGATGTGTTACTATAGATCTGAAGAAGCTGTGAAGCGAAAGCGCTCATCTTTTATTTCAATAAACAGTTTATTGGTATTCCTTACCTAACTGTTTGGCATTCACCTTTTGGATTTTTATTATTCAAGGATTTGAGCCTGCCTACTCTGGGGTTTGTGACTATTTGATTAAGTATTTTCTCTTTTTTACTTACCCCAGCGTTTTGCCTACAGCGAGACTAAAGACTTTTACAAATTATTATTTATATGATAATCTGCAGGAATATCATTTTTTTTACTGAAGGGGATGATAATGTATTTTTTAGCATTGAGCTTGAGTCCACGGCTTTGGCACCAATCATTGATTTGTGTTAAATCCCTCTTGAAGTATATTGACATAATTTGGGCATTCAGTGATTGCACTTAATTTGCATTCATCAGCAAACTTAGTCAACTACAGCCCCCTTGTTTTGGCCTGAACTTCTGAGAAGTATATTACAAACAATAGTGGGCCCAGCACTGAGACCTGTGGAATCCCACTGCTGACAGGTCTGCTGGTTGAGGTAAAGTCCCCAAATCTAACTGAGTGTGATCTGTCAGTGAGCCAGTTAGCAACCTGACAACATAAGGGTTGATATTCAGCTGGAGTAGTTTATCATTGATGCTCGAATGTGGGACTGTGCTAAGTCAAGGTAGGTTGTATGCACAGATTTGCCTTCATTTATGGCTCTGGTGACATTTTGAAGAAGTCTACCAGGTTTAACAGGCATGACCTGTCTTTGACAAAACCAAACTGTGTCAGATTAAGGGTTTGGAGATCACCTATGTCCTTATTTATGGGGTCCATGATGATTTGTTCCATGGCTTTACAGATAAGGCTGGTTAAGCTTATGGGTCTGTAGTTTCTGTAGTTTGAGGTGCACTTTTAATACTCTTGTCATGTGGGATATGACAAATGGAAAAATCTGTTACTTGTAAAACTAGCAATAAAGGGTCAGTGACACGAATGCTGTTAGGAGCAGCTATACTGTCACCTTAGTCAAAATACCTCCTGCAAGACAGTGTATGAGAGTGTGTATGCATATATCCACCAACACACCACACATATAGGTGTGCGTACATATGTATACATAAACAGAGACGCACACAAATTCAGACAGATTAATGTGTGTGTGTGTGTGTGTGTGTGTGTGTGTGTGTGTGTGTGTGTGTGTGTGTGTGTGTGTGTGTGTGTGTGTGTGTGTGTGTATATGTGTGGATCTATAAATGACATAAAGATATACAGAAAATACATTTTAAACAACTAAAGCAATACATATGATAAACACATAATGACACATGCATTTATTTATTTAAATTGTTAACTATTTTCATATTGATAATGAGGTAAGTGGACTCATCAACACTGCCATTTGAGTCACAAAAGAAGCAGGTTTGAGAAAAGTTATGAGAATTCCAATATTAACAGTTAAGTATACCAGTAAAACAATTATGTCCACTGCATACAAAGTTTTAATAAAATACATGCAATATCACATATCCAGGTTATACAAATTTGACAGACATTCAAGAATGCCTTGAATTGCAAGCTGGTCAAAAAGACATAACAGGGCTGTGGTTTTACAACCACATGAATATAAACTTAGATTACATATTGCATACATAGTCATGCACACAGACAGAAAAATGTAGGGAAATACAGAGACTACATTTGCTTCAACTTTCAAATGGTAACCAGTGTAACTCTACCGCAGTCAAATATTTAGGACAAGAATGAAAGATCTGAACATTTTAACACAGTGCCAAAAAGAAAAAGAAATTAAATTCAGTTGGGTGGAATTAGTATTATACAGACAGTTAATGTGTGATTCCTGAAGGGTGTCAGCTAATGGGAAATACTTTTAGTGCAGTAACAAGATTCAGTTTCAAAGTTTTCTGACATGAGTTTTTATTGAAACATTATAAGATTTTATTCTTCTAGAATCTTAGGACATTTGCAGCTCAGTGGGTTTGTTTCCCAGGTACACCTGTCCAAAGCAATGCTGTTCTGTGAAATGAGGGAAACTGTCTTATAAATGTATGTCTGCATGAGTACATGCACTAGTAAGCACTCTGCTGCTGACCATATACAAATAATTACCAGTGAGGAAAAAAAGCATGCAGCAACAAGTATGAAACAAAATCAAACAAAAGAAAATACAATTGCCTAGGCTGGGATAATCATTCCACTAAGTTTTATAAAAAACAAGCACATATGAAAGATGTAATTTCACTGCTACAAAGGCTGCAGATCTGAGTGTGACTCCATAACATCTCTGGCTGAGGCTAAACTAGTCTTTCAAGTACTCTTAGATGGGGGAAGGAAAATATAAAAGGACAGACTGTAAACTCCTAGCACTTAAACCACCCCCACTGAAGTTTGTGAAATCTGACCTGTAGTATGCTAACAAGCTTCTCTGAAAACCCTGCCTCTGTGTGAACATGTGACTTACACAGGACTAAATGTAAACAGAGTCCTCTAGCAAACAACTGATTTTAGAAATGAGATAATGCCCCATTAACTCGGTATCCACCTACAGAACACTCTATGTCGTACTTACTTGTATAAAGATAATTTCATACAACAGTGTCATATCAAAGTGCAGATAGTGTCTGCCAGAAATTGATGGGTTCCTTCCCTCCTGAAAACATAAATATTAGTCATGTTCTGTTTCCAGCCACCATGTCATAGGCCCAGGTATTATTTAGATATTCTATTTTAATGTGACATACTTAGAACTGTTGCTGGCAATTGTTTAATTCATTGAGGAATGCCTCCATGCATCAAAGAGCCAACTACATGCAAGAAACATTCAGCATCTAGAATAGTTGTTGACTGCAGTGTAGAGTTCAGATGGATATTGTACCATCTGAGTTGCACAGGAGGTGAGGTTGACATGTATAGACATAAAAAGATGAAGGTGGGACAAATGTAAATGTCTCACTCACACAAGGCATGCCTGTCTCCAAGTAAGCAGGGGAAATTATTCTTCAAGATGCTGTACATGTAAAAAGGTTTGATTCGTCAACACTTTAAATTCAACATCTTAATGACCAGACCCCCCACTGCCAATGAAACCTTCCACCCACAAAGGGATCTGGCCTTCAACATGATATATTCCCTGTGGGGAGTAGGGTTTCAATGGGTGATGGATTTTTATTGCCTTATTTTACTGTTGTGGTACATAAGCAGAAGAAAAGGGGATGATGTTGCTTGGCAGTGTGAAGGGATATTGGTGATAGTAATGGACATTCACCTACATGACTTGAAGACAGAGACCAGAAGGATAAGCAAAATGCATTAAACATAACATTTCATGACTGCCAATTGGTGAAATAATAAGCAAAAGTTCTAAATACATACAACACATTAGGACAGTTCTGTCCTAAAGAAGACACACGTTATCAAGAGTGTAGAGTTAGCTTCCATACAAGAAGTAGAATGCATGTTCTTACCAAAACTCAGTGATACTACAAGAAACCACTTTAGACTTTGCATCTTCTACAGTGTTATAGTCTTAAGAATACCCTCTATTTGATTGTATGAGACCTATCACAGGAGGTTAATTAAACTGTTTTTTTTTTTTTATTTTTTTATCTATCAAAACTAGGGTTTTCAGGTTTTAAGTTCATGACGGCTTACCTATTCACATCAGGTAAGACTATATACTTTTGCATTTTGCTTACCCAGAATATCTAAAACTACTTATATGACCAATACCATTGTGCTGTCTGTGTACAGTCTATCTAAAGACAATGCATAACAAATGCCATAGTACCCTGACAGATTGTTGTTGAGTTAATGTAATATAAGAGTAGAGGCTTAATACAGAAATTTATTTTTCATTGTAATAGGCAACCACTCATTTTCCATTTAAAAATGTACAGAAGCCAGAAGTAAAATAATTCTTGTGACTCATATTTGGAATGATCGAAGCTGTTTTGGAGATAGGATTAAACCTGTGCTCTGAAGGTGGTAGTCCTTCCTGGGAGACAGGGTTCTTAATCCCACATTGGTATGCCTTCTTGGATAAAGTCATACAAAGCAAAATTGATGCACAGCTAAGGAGGCCCAAAGGGGCCACATCAGGATACTGAGCTCCTGTACCTGGTATTGCATGGGAATCTACTCAGTGTGGCTAGCATGCTCATTTTAGAAAATAAATGTAGAGACATTCTGCATTATACAAGAAATTGATGGCAGCACATCAGAGTATACTAGACCATACTCGGAAGGTGGTATATAATATGTCGCACACTTGTAGTTTACTGTAAAATGCAGGAAAATTTTACATTTTGATATGACAGTTTGGTTTTATTGTCACTAGAGAGAACACTGAGGTCATAGAAAAGAGTCTAGAGAATATAAGAAAAAAGTGAGAAACCAATTTCTAGTCAAATCTGAGGTTGACAAATACATATGATAGAATGAACACTAGGATTATGACAGTGAGTAGAGGAACTTCAAAGAAAGATTTTAAGGGCATGCAGGGTCATTTGTGAAGAGTAGGTTTGGAGAGATCTGAAAGTCAGAAAAATCACATTGGGTTTAGGATAAAAAAAGGCTCTAAGTGAAACAATGTGTTGAAATGCAATGAGAATAGAAATAGACTAGAATAGAGAGGTGCATGTCTTATGATTCAGACACAGTTATTTGAAAAGCAGAGAATAATTGTAAGGTGAGTTGTGCAAATTCATAGGAAGCATAAGAAAAAAAGCATACATTTTCATCTGACATTAAATGAATCCTAATATGAAGGGAAAAGAAAATGTAAAGCATAGTTCAAAAGTAAGCTGACCCTTCTGCTGAAACTTTAGAAATAATGAGCCATCTAAAAAATACCATGCATGCTAAAGATCACTTTTAAAAGAATGCAAAAAGTCTGAAAAATGTTTTGATAATTCACAATAACCAAAAATTAGCAAAGCTTCTTAAAGCATGCTTGAAGCTTTTTCTAAAAAATGAATTTTCTTAACTTATGAGCAATTAATTAATAGATTACTGTGTAATTCCTGTGTGTAGCATTTAAAGTCTAAGGGACTAGCTAACTACTTTTCGGCTGCTCCTACACTGTCTACATTTAAAATGCATGTGGTGAGCAGTTTGTCTGCCTATACAGTTCAAATACGGTGACAGGGGAAAAGGCCATCCATTTTTTGAATTGCCTTTAGACTGTGTGAAACATCAAGTACTAAAGTGATATTTAACAATAAAATGTATACTGTCTGTTTCAACACAGTTTACAACATCCTTCACATTTGCACTTTTTGAACTGCTTTGCTTATACAAGTGATAAAATATGTAATATCATGTTATTTTAATATTTGCACTTGTAGAATTATTGGCAACTTCCTTGCAAATGGCTAAAAGTTCTAACATGTCAGTATCTGCTGATAACTGCTTTCAGCTCCTCACTGATATTCTTGATGCAATCATTAATGTGAGAAATTTTAGAGCTGTTGTATAATTTAATTTTTTTCTCTTGTTATAAAGTTTATTTAAGCTGGTGGACCAGTAGGTTAATTTGTTCTTAAACATCATAATATATTTGACTCTGGAAGGTTAGGTCAAGGTACTTTTTTTGTGTGGAGATAGAGCCCCTTTGGATAAATAGCAGTAGTGCTGATGTCAGTTTTGATGATGTTATAAGTGAATTTGAATAGTTCATTACAGAGCTTGAGAAGTTTTGTTCATCTAAAATCACTGAGTTTAGAAGCATTGCCTGCAGAGGTTATAGAGATTTAGAAAGAGAAAAGTTCATGGTCAGGTGTAACAAGGGATGGAGAAATCAGAGGGGTTGTATATGTGGCATCAATATTAGCTAGAACCAGGTCAAGACTATTATGTCCTCTAGTTGATTTGTTAATTATCTAGTCCAAAGAATTTGTATTTATTAAGTCAAAGGATCTCTGCACATACTGACCTTTGGAGTTATAGGTGCGCCAGTTTATTGAGAGGTAGGTGAAATCTCCCATTATAAAACCATTTTTGTTAACAGGTAGCTCCTCAACTGCACTTATGAATCTTACATTGTTATCAGGGGACGTGGAGGGTGTCCTGGAGCTGGCCGAAAAGTTAATAGTTTGTCTTGTACGAGGAAAGTTGGAGTTCAATGAGTTCATTCTGTGGGCCTCTGGGAATCAATTTAGAGGTGACATGGTCATTAGCACATATGAAAACACAACCACAGTTTCCATTAGGCCTGAATACAGGGAAGGCCCATAACCCAGGTATGAAGGGAGTGCTGTCATTACACTGGAATCAAATCTCAAAGATCCTGCAATTTGCTATTTATACTTCTGGCACTGAAAAGAGACACCTTGATATGGTCCAGTTTAGGGCTGGAAATGGGTACACTGATGTCTGCTGTGCTGGTCTGTTCATTAGCTGAAGTTTTCCTTAAAAGGCAGTGTGAGGGCAGCAAGGGCTTTAGCCAGTATGTAGAAGCCAAGGAATGAGAGATGCAGGCCATCCTTGGTGAAGCAAGTTAAACTGTTGATTATCTTGTCCTATGTTGACACATAACTGACCTCACCTAGAAGGACACCAGCTACTAAGATGATTCTTGAAATTAGTCATCTTTTCCTTGTAGAACAGTATAATTCTGGGTAAAGTAAGGACCCTACTCAGGGCCAGCTTGCCCGCAGGGAACACATGTATAGTGAGATCAGACATGTCTCTTTGCATGTCCCTTAGGGTTATGCACCTCAGTTCATTCACACCCCATGGACTACAGCTAGGCTGACTATGTTTAGATCTCTAGATTGGGTGACCCTTGTGCTGTCACTTGCAGATATGTATCAAGTTCATTAGGGCTGGACTTGTGAGTGCCTTCTAGATCAGGCATAGGTCAAACCTTTATAGTCAGTAGGAGACAGGATAAAAGGATAGGGCTTTTAGTCTAATCACATAGGACACGCTGTTTACACCCTGTATTTTATTTATGGGGAACCTCTGGTAACTATTTTTACTTACAGAAGTTGAGAAACTAGATAGTTTGCACTCTAACTCCTGGTAACCTTTTACTATGTGTAAGCATGGAGCTTATCTAGTGGTGGATATCTGCTGAGACCTAGCCTTGTTATTCCTAGCAGAATTTTGCAGTTACTTTTTACAATCTCAACATAAGTCAGTTTAGTGTGGCCCTGATGAGATCTCAGTGGTCATATGTAATGCTCACAGACTGGATGTGTGGGTTGCCTCCATATTTCTTAGACACTTGTACTTCTCACAGATTTAAATATTCATATCAAGCAGAAGTTCATTATTTGTGATACAGCAGCTCCTACACTGGCTGACGATACCACGTGCTATAAGGCTAGCAACAAAAGGAATATAAACAGGTTTACTTTCATGTGTGTCCATGTAAGTCTTGGATTTAGATTGGTCTAAGTGCACAGGTTATACTGATCATTGCCTGGCTAAGTGTAAGGTGTAGAAGACACAACTATATATTTTTTTTCCTCATTTTTTAGCTAAAAAAGTCCAGTATGTACATTTGATACAATGTAAAAGTTATCTTAGATTAAATGATGTGTGATAAACTAGAATTACATGCAATATCTCACAAATGATGACTATCAAAGACTAGTCAAATATAGATGAAAATGGATAGAACAGTTAAATAACTATATGATAGAATTTTCAGATTTTCAGAATATTTGCACAAATTAGTATCTAATCAGAAAAAAAGATATTTTTTTAAATATAGTTTAGCAAATTCCTCTGATACTTGTAACGGATCTAATACATTATGTCAGCAGTTCTATAGTTACAGAAAAGAATATTTCATAGATATAGTACCCTTGCCTTGGTTGCTCAGTTGCTGAAATTCCAAGATAAAAGGCCTTAACTTTACAGAATACACATGGAGAAATGTTTGTTAATGATAACATCATTTCCTACTTTTTTTAAATGTATCGGCTCATAATAAAATCACAATAACATCATTTTAAGGTGTTTTGCATTTGCCTATTCGTAATAAAAATGCATTCATCTAATCTAATCTAATTAATGTAATTAACTGAGTCATGATTACAATGTAAATAAAATGTTCAGTTTTACTCTAGTAATTAGTACTTTCAAGAATATTTTATAATCTAGAGTGATGGATGGTCTCTATGAGGAGCATAAATTCAAATCTTTACAAGGTTTACATAAAACTGAAATGAAATAATTGTACCATGGTAGAGTGATTGGTTTTCTTGAAGGGAATTAGATGAAGACTTAAATTAAAATGTCTTAAACTTTTCAATAGAATATTTTGTCACTTTCTCAGTTGGTGTCATCCGAGTATGGTGCATTCCCCAACTTTAATGATTTAACATACATTTGAAGCTCTGTAAGTAAAATAGTTCACAGAGCATGCTAACCTGTCCTTCTGGAAAAGTTTTCAAGTATGTGTTTAGAAAGAAAAGCACAAAACCTGAAATGGAATCAAACAAGTCATTGTTTAAGTGTAAGGATGAGTAATTTCTTTAAAATTAGAATAATATTTCTTACATTAGCTGTAATCTTCTGTTTGCTTGAGCTTCTAATAGGCTTCAGTTTTAACCTTCTAGTACACTGTATTAGGTGACAAAGATTTAAATTAAATTCTAATCTTTCTAGGACCATGACTAGTTTATGATGTATTAGGCACTTAATTTTACTTTTCAATAACTTGATGGAAATATTTTCAAATGTTATTACCTTTCAGCATACTCTTAATTATTAAATACTAACAATCGTGCTGGCAAGATAGTTCTATGTCAAGTTGCATTTTTGCCCATGCTTTAATTTTTCAGAATATATAACATTTTACACTGTCTCAGAAATAGATGTTCCAATTTACTAGGCATTTCAAAGCTAAGTATAAACATTTTGACCTTTGTATAGAATTGGACTATTTTCCAAATTTTGAATGTTAATGATATTGGGGAGATAAGAGAGAATTTTAGAAAATAGTGCCCTGAAATTATAAAAAAAATGGTTACATCAAACTCGTTCAGGTGTTCTACCACAGACAAAAGGACTCATGTGCTCTTTCACTTCTGCTTTGTATATGATGTACTTCTGAGTAATATGCTGCATATGGTTGAGATTAAGAATTTCTATTCATTTATTAATGTATGTTGATAAATTCAGTATTCCAGCCTTGGGTATAGTATTTCAATAAGCTGGTTTGGAAAGACATTTAACGTTTCCAGGATACTGAGTTCTCTGCATTTAATATACATGTTTTAATTATATAATGGAAAGTCATTTGTGCTCCTATTTCACAACAAAGATAAATGGTAAGTAATTTAAAATTAGATCCAAACTCATCAGAATAACAATAAAGAATTGTTGGCACAAATGCTTTTTTTAATGTCACTATTCCTGTAATCTACTGGATAAATATGAAACTACAGAGATAACACAATATCTAGTCTTAAACTTTGATTGCAGAGATATCATGACACATTTTTAAGATTCAGATTATATTAACTTGAGATTTCAGGAGTACAAATTGTTTATTTTTGTAAAAAGAGAACATAATACATTAATATTAAATTAAATTATCTAACAGTCATATCTTGCTACTTCAATTTTGTATTTAATTAATTATGTAGACACCAGAGGAAAGAGGGACAATTTAGATCCACAGGATGTCCTTCCCATAGTGAAATCCAGAGTGTTCTATAAATAAGTTTAAACAAAAAAAAAAAACAAAAAAAAAAAAAAAAAGGAAACTAAAACTTCATTAAATCTGGATAAACAGCTGGGATATAAATAACATTTGTATTAAACTGAAAAGTAGTAATAAAAAAATATATAAATATGCAAATATTCAAAAATGGGCATTACTGATATTTAAGATGTAATATATAATTTATGCAAAATACTCTTTAAGTCCCCTGAGTTTGTAAATAAATGTGATTCTTATGATTAGCACAAGTTCTGCAGTCACTTATGGTAGGGTGATCTGGACTTTGAGACTCCTCATTCTTCCTGAATAACTAATAAATACATTCATGTAGGTGTGTATATATGTACATGAACTTGTATCATATTATTGAGGTTCAGAAATTAAAAATTTACATGGTCAAGACCACATGTTCAAGTTTCTGAAAACTGAAATACAGAAAAAATATACAAATATGTTTTTGCAGAGGAGCAAGCCCATTGCAACCATCTTGTGGGGGGCTGCATTCCACACACCACCTGCAAATTATATATACCATCTCTGAGATTGCACTAGAATGAGGAAAAGGGCAAATTCTTTGATCCCCACTGTATCACGATCTACATAGAAATACTTTAACAGGGATGTATATTTTTCCCCCACTGTACTGCAAAAACATAGTTTCCAAAACTTGATGATATGGCATGAACCCATATGTACACACACACACACACACACACACACACACACACACACACACACACACATATATATATATATATATATATATATATATATATATATATATATATAAATTTGTACAACCCCCATTTCAGACCCATAGTTGCAGTGAAAGGGTGAAAAACAGAACCCTTGGCAGCATATGTAGATAGATGGACAAAAACATTGTGACTGAAACCAACCATATATTGAGAGACTCTTGGCACTACTTAGAATTATTAAGACAGGTGTGTGACAACAACGAGGATTATTCTTTCTTGACTGTGGATGTGGTCAACTTGTTCTCTGTTATACCACATGAAGAGGGGTTAGAGTTTTTTCAAGATAGCCTATTGAGTAGTATAGCAATTGACAAGGCAAAATAAATTTATTACTTGAATTTATGGAGGTGGTTTTAAAGAACAATTTTATGTTGTTTGAAAATGAAATATTCCATCAGGTAGCTGGGGGTTGCCATGGGGGAGAAACGTGCCCCAATATTTGCCAATTTGGTACTCCTCGAATGGGAGAAGAGATATGTTTTTTCCTCCGCTTTTATGGCCAAAATCATGTTATATGTCAGACTTTTGGATGACACTTTGATTTTATGGCGAGTGGAGGAAGAAGAGGTTTCAACATTTATAAACTATCTCAGTGGTACAACCACCTTCCTTAAATTCACATACAATTGGCATTGTAATGAAATTGACTTCCTGGATATTCACCTTATTCATGATGTAGAACAAGGGAATTTAGTGAGCACAATTCACAGGAAAGAAGCATATCCCTACATGTTACTTCATTACAACAGTTGTCACCCAGCACATCAGAGGAAAAGCATTGTCAAGGGTCAGATGGTTAGGTTATCACATCTTATAAGTGATGATGAACTTTTTTTCTAAATAAATATATATTCTTATTGGTATGTTCAGAAGTAGGGGATACCCAATGAATTTGCTTCTCAACATTAGGAAGGAAATTTATTTAAAAAGCCCACAACATTTAGACCCATTCTTAAGGATTCCAATGCTACCCCAGAAGAGGTTAGTTCCAACTTGTACCCTTGGGCATTAATATTACAGTACAATCAAGAGACAACTGATCTAGTAACTTGTGTGAATACATTGTGAGACTTACATTTTGATAAAGAAATGAAAGAGAAGTTGGGTGTGAAACCTTGAATAGTATACAGTTGGGGAAGAAATATAAAGAATATTTTAGAAGGTAGTTCCAATAATAATAGAATTCACAAGTCCATGATGTATAAATGTGGGGCCTAATAATAATAGAATTCACAAGTCCATGATGTATAAATGTGGGGCATGTTATGGTCTATGGTTATAACCATACAAATAGTTGCCCAGGACATTGCAATTGCAACACTAGCATGGTAGTATATTTAGCAACATGTTTATCATGCCCATGTTTTTATGTAGGAAAACTTCACGTAAACTCCGGGATCATATCAACAAACATCTTAGAGACATCAAAAATAAAAACACACATAATGCTTTGTATTTGCACAGTATACAATGTTCCACTTTTAAGAGATTTATTTTTTTTATAATAGATAGGGTAGTAGCAGGTGAGAGAGGGTGTGATTGTAGGTGTGAACTGGAAATAAGAGAAACTAAATGGCAATTGAGATTGAATGCAAATTCCAAACCAGAATTGAATGACAGTATTTCCATAGCCCCCATACATAAACAAAGAGCATATAAGATTTAATAAGGGTGCCATCACTTTATATATATATATATATATATATATATATACATATTTGTGATGATATTATATGCTTTTGTTCATAGGTTCATAGGTAGGTACTAGGCTATTGGCCCTAGGGCCTATATAAGTCTAGCCAAAAAGGTACCCTGGCTTTTGCCACCCAAAAAAATGATTTTCCTGTGCCCCTGTCGAGCAGAGCCACAGAGGTGATCCCCGGGGTGAATTTCCTATTTCCCATCCAATCATCAAGATTTTTCTTGAAGAGTGCTAATGAGGAGCTTTGTTTGATATAGATAGGTAATTTGTTCCAGAGTATGAGAAGTCTCTGGGACAGGAATCTATCCCTCCAGCATGTTCTGTTTATTGTAGTGACAAGGTTTAGGTCTCTAGAGCATGTAGCTCAGAGGGATTGGGATTTCTTTAAGTGGAGCATGTCCAATAGCTCTGGGTTTGACATAGTTTTGTATGTTAGGCAGAGATCGCTTCTGAGTAGGCGATATGCCACGGAGTAAAGCTGGAGTTTTTTGAGACAGTCTGCATAGGGTATTGGTTTGTGGCCAGTAATCCTCTTTGTGAGGTATTTCTGCAGACTTTCCAGTTGTTGTAGATGTCTTCAGAGGTACATACCAAAAGGGGCATTATACTCTATAATGGGTCTAATGACTGATGAGTAGAGGGGAACAATGATCTCTTTTTTCCCTAGATGAGAAACCTTTTGTGATGAGGTGTGCCACATAGAAGGATTTCCCGATTACTGTGGCGATGCGATTAGCAAAGGAGAGACTACTGTCCATTTGTGTCCCAAGGTCTCTTATCACACTTTCGGTGTTAAGTAGACTGCCACCTATGTGGTAGCTCATGGGTACAGAGTTTTTACCAAAGGGGATGACAATGCACTTTTTGGCATTGAGCTTGAAGCCATGGCTTTGACACCAGGCATCTGTCTCAGTGAGGCCCTTTTGTAGGATGTCCAGATCGTTAGGAATTTTGATTATGGCTCCTAGTTTGCAGTCATCTGCAAATGTTGTTAGCCAAAGACCCTCCGTGTTAGCCTGTACTTTAGAAAAGTAGACACCAAACAGGAGAGGACCCAGGATTCTGGGTCCAGGACCCTGTGGTACTCCAGTTGTCACTTGTCTGAAGTCGGATTTGGAGTCTGCTACTTTCACAGTGTGGGTTCTGTCAGTGAGCCAGTAGGCAACCCATCTTGTGACATAGGGATTTATAACTAGTTTAGTGAGTTTATCTATAATTTCAGAGTGGGGGATGGTGTCAAAACCCTTGGCTAGATCTAGATAGGCTGTGTGAACCACCTTACCCTTGTCTACAGCTTTGGTGACTGCTTCAAAGAAATCTGTCAGGTTTAGGAGACATGATCTACCTTTTACAAACCCGAACTGGGTGGAGTCCAGAGTCTGGAGATTACCAATGTCTTTGTTTACGAGTTCCATGATGATAAGTTCCATGGCCTTGCAAACCAGGCTCATTAGGCTAAGGGGTTGGTAGCTCCTGGGGTCCATGGTGGCTCTCCCTTTGTGGAGTGGGATAACTGTCACTGTGCACCATTCAGTGGGCACAAAGCCTGAGATGAGGCTATGATTGAACATGGTGCTTAGGTGGGGTGCCAGTTCATTCTGTAGTTCATGTAGAATGCAGCCTGGGATGTTGTCAGGTCCCATGGATGCTGTGTTCTTGGCTTTGGAGAGTATGGTTTTTACTTGTGCAGCTCCGATTACATGAACTTTTCATTCTTCCGGTATAGTGATGGGCCCTTTAGGGGGTGAGAGGGGGCTAAAGTTAGCACTGAACCTATCTGCCAGGATGTTGGCAGTATATTTAGTACTTTTGTGCTGTAACTCAGAGCAGATCTAAGTGTTGCTATTGAGATTCTTGATATAGCTATAGAATGCCTTGTGGTTGTCTTTAGAATCAGTGGCGATTATGTTTTCGGAACTAGCTTTGGAGGATTTTATGAGGGATCTCAGCTTCTTACTGAGGCTGACCAGGGAGGTCCTCCAATCATGGGATTTTACTCTTTTTTGCAACAGTTTCTTTCTTCTGTTGTAGAGTTTGTTTATGGCAGGGGATCACCAGATTGGCTTCCTTTTTTGGAAGATAGCATCTTGGTTCTGTTAGGGATAGCACGATCCATGCACTTGTGTAAGTGCTTAAAAAGTGCATTGTGTAGGATTCAGCAGTTGTACCTCTATTGTGCATATGCATGGGTATCATGAAGTTTGCCACTTCTTTCTTAAGAAGTGTGAAGTTGGCTTTGGAGAATTTATTTACAGTGGTTTCCCTAATGGGGGGTAGGGACAGGATGTGGATGTCTAGGGTGATTAGCTTGTGGTCGGATCTGACCAATGAGGAATTGACCTCTGGTGTGGAACACCGGTCGCCCATGTTGGTAATGTCCAGGTCTAGGATATTGCTGCCCCTGGTGGGGGTGTAGATAAGTTTATCTAAGGCGTTGGAATTTATGAATTCCAGAAAATGTTGAGCAAAAGATTTGGTACATGAGTAGTTTTCCCAGTTAATGGTGGGGTAGTTGAAATCACCCATTATTAGGGTGTTGGGTTGTACCGTAATATTTTCCAGTGTATCAAGAAATGAGGAGTGGGAAACTTGGGGTATGGTGGGGGATCTGTAGCAAGTTACAATTTGAATTGTGGTCTTGCTCAGAGTTAGTTGCACTTGGATAATCTCGGTTGCATTATGCTGAGCAACTAGCCTGGAGGTGTGGATATCCGTAATGAATATGGACACGCCTCTGCCTTTAGTGTTTCGGTCCAGGTTAGGTGGCCGAAAGGCATGGTATGAATTATAGCCTGGTAATGCAGGGGTGCTCTCTGGAGCCTTGAACCAGGTCTCTGTCGCTGCACAGATGTCGATGTTCTCCATTTTAAGGAGTGCCTTGAGTGAATGCATTTTGAGATTTAGACTTCTAGCATTGAGTAGAATTACCCTCAGATTTTGCTGTTACAGTGGTGAATTTGTCATTTGAACCTTGCCTAAAAAAGGCACTATAGGGGTGGCAAGAGCCTTAGCCAGTATGCGGAATGCCAAGGGTGACAGGTACAGGCCATCTCTGGCAAAGCATCATGGTCTGTCGATCATGTCATCCCAAGCAGACAAATACTGGATCCCCTTAGAATAACACCAGAAACTTAGCCAATTGTTGAAGTCAATCATTTTGTCCTTGTACTGTGGTATCATTCTGGGTGATGGCAGGATGCTACTCAGGGCTGGGTCATACCTGCCTGGGCTACAAGATCAGATCGCTCCTCCATGTCTCTTTTCATGTAGTCCAGGGAGGTACATCTCAGGTCATTCACACCAACATGGACAATGACAGAGTCATATTTGTACTTGTTGTGGAATGATCTGAGTGCGTGCGTTATGTGGCGGATCCTGGCACCTGACAGGTAGCTGACAGTAACTTTCTCCTTGTTTAGTCTGGTGAGTGGAACATCAGTGTGCCTTACTATAGAGTCACCTATGACCAGAGTGTTGGGTACATTGTTATGCCTTATGGGCTGTGGTTGAGTGGCACACTGAGTTTGTGGGCTATGTGTCATTTAGGTTGTGTTGGGGGGTGGAGGTTGCTTGCGTTTCTGCTTTGGAGATCTCTGTTGCTTGAGCAGATTTTTATTGAGAGCCTCCATGAATGTATGTGTGTGTTTTGTGTTTCTACGTTTGTGTTTTGGTGGTGTAAGTTTTGTGGGACTATGGGATGAGTGTGGTGTGGCTCAAGTGCTTACCTTCTCCTCTCGCATATAAATATACACTTTTATAATATAATTTTATTTTAATATGAGATTTAATAAGTGTAATAGTATACATTTAGGTATTTTATGAGACTGGTGCTTTAATATTCGGGCCATGATGGATTGGTTAATTATTTAATTATTTAATTACTTCTGCTGTAGCCCAGAAGTTAGTAGTTTATTGGCCATTTTGGGCTAATTTCCATCTCTTTCCTTTCCCTGCTATAAAAACCACATTTGGGCATTTATTTGCACTTTTATTCAGCTCAGCAAGTGCCTGCCAGGTGTCCTGCAGAGTTCTACAGCAGCAGAGAGACAAAAGAGAGAATTTGGAGTGATTAAGTATAATTTTTCTGCATTTTCTTGCTGTCTTTAACTAATTCTGCCTAAAATGCCAATTTGTTAGCATTTCTGTGATCTAAAAAGCTTGTTTCTGCTACATGTTGAACTTATTTGCTGCCTGCACTTGAACTATGTCATTTTTGTGTTTAAATAATCTGTTTAACTGTTGTAGGCTACACACTAAAGTGCGCTAGCCATTTCTGTGCATTTAAAGTGTTTTTTTTTATTGTATCTGCTTTATTTTCTGAAAAAAAAAAAACAAACAAACAAAAAATATATACTTGTTTCCTGCCTTTCTGAACTAGTATAGTCCAGTTTTCAGGTTAGTGCTGAATTCAGGGCTGTGTTACAAGTTCTGTGTTGCCCATACCTTACTTGGATAGAAGGAAGTTTCTCTGTTCACCTGTGAGAGAGGGGAGCTTTGAGCAGCCTATCTGTCCCTGGAGGAGTGGTCTCAGCCCAGAAGTTAATAGTTTATTGGCCATTTTGGGCTAATTTCTATCTCTTTCATTTCCCTACTATAAAAACCGCATTTATGCGGTTTTGCGTGCCGGGCAGCGCCAGTTAGCTAGGGTTAAACTATTCCCAGCTCCACTAAATCTACTCTTCAATTTTTCCCTTAGAACTAGACAAACTTTCAACATAAGCACTCAAGCCATTCATTTCACAGCCCAGCACTTGCTCAAAATTCATAGCAAGCACTAATTAACCCTAGCACTATACCCCCCTATACTGTCCAGAAGGACAAGGCTCTCTATTCGTCCCTACCAGCCAATCAGTAAAACAGCTCACTTTACCTATTCAGGCATGTCCAAAGGGCAGTTTCAGGTGTACTCTCCAGTCCAACTGGTGAATCAGGGCATTTTGAGGCAATGTTACAACTGCCTCATATACACAGACAACCCCCTCCTCCTACCACCAAACACTAATATATGCGAGAGATGCAATTATACAGCCAAACTGGAGGCAAAGCTGTCTCAGCCCAAGACTGGAACTGACAGTCAAGAGGAGAAGGAAAATACTTGCAACACACCACCAGTCTCACAAAGACCTACTAAACCAACACTGGCAAATAACACACATAAATACAAGAAAACATATTCGGAGGCTCTAAATAAAAATCTGCAAAAGCAACAGAGACCTCCAAAGCAGACACTCAAGCAACCTCCACACCCCATCACAAACCATGAAACACATACTTCACATAATCAGTGTGCCACGCAGTCACAGCCCTTAAGGCAAAATAACATACCCAACACACTAGTAATACGCAACTCTATAGTCAGGCACACTGATGTCCCACTAACTAGGCTGGACAAGGAGAAGGTTACAGTTAGCTGCCTGTCAGGCGCTAGGATATGCCACATAACACAAGCACTCAGGTCAGTCCAGAACAAGTACAAATATGACTCTGTCATTGTCCATGTTGGTGTGAATGACCTGAGACATACCTCCCTGGACTACATGAAAAGAGACATGGAAGAGCTCTCTGATCACATAGCCCAGGCCGGTATGACCCTGACCCTGACTAGCATCCTGTCCTCACCAAGAATGATGTCACAGTATAAAGAAAAAAATGATCAATTTCAACAATTGGCTAAGTTTCTGGTGTCATTCAAAGGGGATCCAGTATCTGTCCACCTGGGATGACATGCTCGACAAGCCACGTTGCTTCGCAAGAGATGGCTTGCACCTGTCACCCTTAGGCTTTTGAATACTGGCCAAGGCTTTTGCCACCCCCATAGTGCCTTTTTTAGGCAAGGCTCAAAAGACAAACCCACCACCATAAATAGCACAAGTAACCAAAAACTAAGGGTAATGCTATTCAATGCCAGAAGTCTAAACCTCAAAATGCATGCACTCGAGGCAAATCGATATCTATGCAGTAACAGAAACCTGGTTTAAGGCTCCAGAGAACCCCCCAGCACTACCAGGCTATAACTCATAGCATACTTTTCAGCCACAGAACCCGGACCGAAACACAAAAGGCGGGAGTGTATCCATATTCATCAAGGATACCCACACCTCCAGGTTAGTGGTGCAGCACAATGCCTCAGAGATCATCCATGTGCAACTAACAACGGGCAAAACTGCAATTCAAATTGTAGCTTGCTACAGATCATTCACCATGACCCAGGACCCCCATTCCGTGTTTCTGGAGACACTGGAAAATATGAAGGTCCTACCAAACACCCTAATATTGAGTGATTTCAATTACCCAAACATTAAATGGGAGAACTACTCAAGTACTAACTCCCTTGCCCAATGCTTCCTAGAATTTATAAACTCGAACGCCCTGGATCAACTGGTCACCACCCCCACCAGAGTTGACAACATATTGGACCTGGTCATCACCAACATGGGCGACCGGTGTTCTACACCAGAGGTCAACCCGTTGCTGGTTAGATCAGACCATAGACTAATCACTCTGGATATCCACATTCCGCCCCCACCCCCAATCAAGGAAACCACCGTGAAAAACTTTTCAAAAGCAAACTTCACGTTACTTAAGACCGAGGTGGAAAGGTTCACAGCCACCATGCTAAAGGACAACACCGTCCAAGCTGCTGAATCCCTTATAAAGGCACTCTACCTGCAAGAATGCATGGATCATGCCATCCCAAGCAAAACCAAGACTCACTCCTCCAAGAAAAGGAAACCAGTCTGGTGGACCCCTGCCATAAACAAGCTATACAACAGAAGAAGGAAACTAGTACAGAAAAGAGTAAAATCCCAAGAAGGAAAGACATCCCTGATCAGTATCAGCAAAAAAATACAATCCCTCATAAAATCATCCAAGGCTAGCTTCGAAAGAAAAATTGCCAAGGACTCCAAAGATAACCACAAAGCGTTCTTTAGCTATGTCAAGAACCTAAGTGGAAACTCTCAGATCTGCTCTGATTTAGTGCAGAATGGCACAAAATAAACTGAACCAACTGATATTGCCAACATTCTGGCAGACAGATTTAGTGCAAACTTCACCCCCCCCCCCTCACCCCCTTAAGGGCCCATAACCATACCAGAAGAATGTAGAGCCCTAGTAATCACTGACACACAGGTTAAAACAGCCCTATCCAAAGCCAAAAACACAGCTTCAATGGGACCAGATGGTGTCCCAGGCTGTGTCTTACACGAACTCCAAAATGAACTAACCCCTCACCTAAACACACTGTTCAAACTCAACCTCTCTACAGGCTACATACCCATAGAGTGGCACACAGCAACAGTTATCCCACTCTACAAAGGTGGAGCCACAATGGACCCTGGGAACTATTGCCCTATAAGCCTGACTAGCCTGGTCTGCAAGGCTATGAATCGCATCATCATGGAACTCATTAACAGAGACATTAGGAACCTCCAAACATTGGACTCTACCCTGTTTGGCTTTGTTAAGGGTAGATCATGCCTGCTAAACCTGGTGGACTTCTTTGAGACAGTTACCAAGGCTTTAGACAAGGGAAAGGAGGTCCACACAGCCTACCTAGACCTTGCAAAGGCTTTTGACACCATTCCCCATTCTGGTATTATAGACAAGCTCACCAGCCTGAACATAAACCCCTACATCATGAGATGGGTTGCCAAAAGGCTCACAGATAGAACCCACATGGTGAGAGTTGCTGGCTCTAGGTCCGACTCTAAACCGGTTACAAGTGGCGTCCCCCAGGGCTCAGTCCTGGGACCCCTTCTGTTCGGTATATACTTTTCAGAGGTACAGGCAAGCATAGGAGGACTATGGCTGGCCAAGTTCGCAGATGACTGCAAACTGGGGGCCATAACTGACTCTCCGGCTGATACAGACATCCTCCAGAAGGGTCTCACTGAGACGTATACCTGGTGTCAAAATCATGGCCTCAAGCTAAATGCCAAAAAGTGCATAGTCATCCCCTTTGGAAAAAACAAAGTACCCATGAACTACCACATACATGGTAGTCCCCTAAATACAGAAAATGTAATAAGGGATCTGGGGACCCAAGTAGATAGTAATCTCTCCTTTGATAATCATATTGCCAAGGTGGTTAGAAAATCCTTCTATGTGGCCCACCTAATCACAAAAGGGTTTGCATCTAGAACAAAAGAGGTTATTGTGCCCCTCTACTCATCGCTCATCAGACTCATCATAGAGTACAACGCCCCATTTGGGATGTACCTTACAAGACACCTGCAACAGCTGGAAAGACCACAGAAGTACTTCACCAAGAGGATTACTGGCCTCAAACATATGCCCTATGCAGCCCAACTGAAGAAACTCCAGCTGTACTTGGTTGCATACCGCTTACTCAGAGGTGATCTCTGCCTGACATACAAGGCCATGTCCAACCCAGAATTGATGGACATGCTCCACCTAAAAAAAAACAAATCCCCGAGAGCCACCTGCTCTAGGGATCTAAACCTCACCACAATGATAAATAGGACATGCTGGAGGGATAGATTCCTGTCCCAGAGACTCCCCATGCTTTGGAACAGGATTCAAATCTACATTAGGCAGAGCCCCTCACTAACACTCTTCAAGAGAAACCTTGACGGGTGGATGGGAAACAGAAAATTTATCCCGAGGATCATTGCAGTGGCTCTGCTGGACAGAGGCACAGGGAACTAATCTAAGGGGGTGGTGGAAGCCAATACATTCTGGCTAGGCTTACAGATGCCCTCGGGCAGATAGCCTAGTAGTTACCTATGAACCTATGAATCTATAAATAGAACTTTCAGGCCAATGGTGTTTGACTCTGAAGAAGCCTTGATATGATGAAAGCGCTTATTTCCTGTGAATAAAGTTGGCTTGGCAGTTTTACAGTCATTGTGACTCCTTTTTTTATTTTTATTTTTTTTATTTTTTATTTTTATTTTTTGTGTATATAAGAAAAGATGGGTGAACCAGCACGCAGGCAAATCCAGTGATACACCAGCTGAGTCCAACATGAAAAAAGAAATCACCAGAAACCAGGGCAGAGTGAGCTAAAATCCTTTAATAATTCCAAACAATTTTCTAGGTACACAGAGTGAACTAAAATCCTTTAATGGTTCCAAGCAATTTTCACTTTCTATGTATACATGCATGTGTAAAGAGTTTCCAATAAGTAAAAATTTATTCTTATAGTTTATCATTTTCTCCAGCCAGGCACTTAAGGTTATGCCTTTCTGTGTGTGTAGTTAAGAACTACATACATCCATACCATTTGGCTAGGCTTAGAAAATATATAATAATATTCTTATCTATCAAAAGATAGTAAGGATTAGCTATAAATAATAGAGACGTGCAAGACAAATCGAATTACTTGTGCAATTTTGCTTGCATTACATGTGTAAAAAGCAGTAAATCAGTGGAGCTTATGATAACTTTCATATTCAGAACCATGGCTTACAGACTGATAATTGTGACTTAGAGTTTTCTAGACATAAAGTAGCAGAGTTCTGCATGAAAGCAAATATATAACATAGATGATTATGATAAAATCTCTAGTCATAACCAGCTTATCTCTTTGAGTCATGGATGCCAGGAAATTCACCTTGGAAGTGAAGCTCAAGAGGTGAATCTTAACATCCAGTTTGAGAACATATAATAACGGTAGCAAAATCAGTGAAATGCAATAATAATTCTTTGCAGTGCATAGAACATTATCTGTTCCAGTACTGCCAGCTGCAAAAAACAAAAAACAAACAAACAAAAAAAAAAAACAGAATAGGAGTGAGAAGGTGTTTTACTGGCTTTTAAACAACCCTATCTTTTTCCGAGTTCCGAAGTATAATTGTGTTCCATACACTACATTATATCATTGCATATGTCCTAACAGCTACGAACAATTATCTGCCTGTCAGCCTTGATTTTTTTAGTCTGTCATTATCAAGTGTAATGAACATGAGCTAGGGCCAGATTCAATTAAGCCTATACTAAGTGTACACTAAGTTTACACAATATGTATTCAGTAAAATTCTTATCACATTTGTTGTGCTTTCTAGTCACTCAGAAAGATTATACAAGTGTACATGTAGTCTACATTTTGTGGTAGTATTTAAGGCTGCAAGAATATCAGTAGAAAAACTAAAATTAGGAGGAAGAAAGTGTGAGTTATGTCTGTGTTGTCTGTTCACTCAGAACAGTGCATACTTAGTGTACACTATCTAGGCTTTATTGAATCTGGCCCCTAGTCTATTTGTGATGCAGAACATTTCCCACCTTAACTCATTATGTTAAACTTCAGACTGAATTAAGCATGATTACTTATGCCTCCTAGTAAGAATTTCCATACTCCTAAATTATACATCCCTGATAAGGCATACTGTTAATGTACCTCTGCTTTCATGCGTGCAGTACAGTACAGAAACAACATAAGAATCCCTGGTGGCCTTCCATTAGAGCTATTTAGTATTTAAACAGATTCTTAACAAGATATGTAGGATTATATTTAATTCATATTCTGCAATGTTCTAGAATGTATTTTTATTTAAAAATACATTATGTTAGTATGTGGTACTGAGTAGTATATGTGTCCTTTAGAGGTTATACAATAATTAATTTTCTTAAAAAGTTAATGAGGCTGCTTTAAAATCCCTGCATCAGTACAATATTGAGTTAATCACTTCTAGCTTAATGTATCATCCTTTAAGACTTATAGACATTAAATCACTTTCTTCAGTTATTTTCTTCAAGTCAGACTGTCAGTTCATTAAAACAGTTAAAATTCAGATGAGGAGTGAAATAGAAAAATGGGCGACCATTTAAGTTTTGTGTACACCATTAAAATGTAATGTGAAGCCTAACAAATGTACTCAATATGGTCAGTTTTCCTACACTGTCTCAAAAAGATACCCTATAAATAAGACTGGTAGAGTTCTGTAAATACCACCCATGTCATGTCATGATTATATGCTGCCCAGAACTAGGAATATAGTTTCTGAAACAAGCTTGGAAGGATTTAATGACAACAATTAGACAACTGCAGACACCAGTTGAATATACAAATAAAAAAACTGCTAAGGATTTCTTATAAAAATCTATTCTCTTTTATTTTGTTAGGGGAAAACACTTTCTCTGAATAATTGTAATAAATAACAAACTGACTATTAATTACGCTTGTGCTAATTATATTATCCAAATGAAGTAAATCTTAATAACAATTATGATGAAGCATCTGCTTTAGACAATATTTATTTATCTTTTTTTCATACTTTTTATTAGATGGCTACCATCATTCTTTTTTCCAGTAATTTCTAGTTTGATTGCAACATTCTGCTCAACTGTGACTTTACCTTAGGGTAAGGGTAAAATGTCTGAAAACAGTCAAATGCTAACAGGGGTCTCATTTATCAGAGAAGAAGAAAACAGCAATTGCTGTCAGTATATGTCGTTAGTAACTATCTTCATCCTTTTGCTTTATGGACAAGGTAAAAGCTGCTCCAGCTGTTTCTTTCTTTCGGCATTTTTCATGTACCCTGCACATATTCTGCCTGCATTTTCACCTCATCTGCTGCAGAAAATGCAACAATCTGACAGAAGAATTATTAGACGAGCTGACAGTCATGCTACTAGATCCAATCATTGTGTAACATTAAAAAAGCTCTACAGTTGTAATTCAAACACTATAACTCTTGTCATTCAGTAATAGTTTGCACATAACTTTCCCAACTCTCTTTCACTGTATGACAACATTATCTGGAGACAATTTTCAGTCATACTGCTTTCATTTTGCCAACACTTTTTACCAGATATATCTGTAACAGCACCAATTTGTCTTGGAAGCTTCATAAATTATTTAGCAGGTCATCCGCGGGTATCTGCATCAACAACAATTGTGTTAACATCTGCTTAATACTCACTGTTTGTAGAATTAAAAAATAAATAAATAAAAACATCTTTAAAGCTGCTGATGAAAATGGCTTGCCCTCCTATGGACACAGGATCCTTAAACACAAATTAAGCAGTCAAACATTTGCCAGAAGAGAATGCGAATGCAATAAACTTGATACCAAACATGATAATATGAAATTATTCCCTGATGTTCTGTGTTTCTTTATTTATTGACAAGACAGATATTTACTGTGATTTAATTATGCTTTCTTTAGAATTTTAACATGCTCTTAAGGTAAGAGAAAAGCAGTCAGTTTCTCTTCTATAGCAGGTCTGCAGATTAAGCTACCCGCTACATGGAGTGTAAGTCTGTACCTGAAAACTAAGAAAGAAAAGTAGACCTGTGGAATAATTATGATTTAATCAGAAATACATTTTCTGCTTCATAGAAGAAAGAATTATTTTAAATGTTGCACTAAAACTGTTTATCTTCTCACAATGATGTCTTTTTGAGATTAAATTTAAATTAAGCATTTATCAAAAAGTTCCTCAGAGGTTATGTCACCCGTAAGTCAAAAATGTCATGCTTCAAGAGGAGATGTGTATAAAAATATGTCAGATTTTACATTCTAGACCATAACTAACTGTAGGCTGAAACATGAGCTATGTGTATGCTACCTATACAGTGCAGGGCTAGTCACATTAGAGACAAAGGATCTGAATGTCTAGCATAGCTGTTTGATATATATACATATATACAGAGGTCCCTATCAGTTGACTGAGTTTTCAAAAACTCGAAATTCATATGGTTGAGATCATATGCTCGAGTTTTTGAAAACCTGAAGCTTTTGAATGGAGATAGTAGTACAGTGTGGATCGGGAAACGTACCCCTTTCCTCACTGTAGTGCCATCTCTGAGTTGGTATATATAATTTACAGGGGTGTGGGGGGTGCAGCCCCCCCACATGGAAGGTGTACCTCTACAAAAATGTAAAAAAAGGTAGATTTTTGTGGGGGTGTTTTTTGATGTTCAATTTTTTCGGACACTCGATCATATGGTCTTGACTGTATGAATTTTGAATTTCTAAAAACTTGATCATCTGCCATAGAGCCATAAACACACACACACACACACACACACACACACACATATAGATTTATATATATATATATATATATATATATATATATATATATATATATATATATATATATATCATGTTGTCAGTGACTATAAATGAGTTAATTCCATAAGCCAAACTTTATAATGAAAAAATAAATATTTGTGCTCATATAATATAACTCTAGGTGAGCTGAATAGGTTTCTTGTCTACTGCAATAACAATATTTCCATGTTTTATCTATATTATGATTATGCAACAAGATTTGTGAGATCTGAGTTCACATCTTGCTAGAGGTAGTTTAATCTGCCTGAATCAAATTTGTATTGTTCATAGCATACTGAAATATTAAAGCAGCTATGAGTTATCTTGACATAGACAAACAATTGCAGCATTCTCAGTCCTTTGTTGTACAGTTCATAGTTTTGCCTATTTGGGTATGTTTCTATAAATTTAATAATTTCAATAAATACTTTATTAGATAAATATAACAGTGTGAGAATAATAAATACATCATTCCAACTGTAAACAGTAGCAGTGTGGGTAGTTACTTAAGCTGGCAGTACATTAGAAATATTGTATGAATTCTGCTCTTAAAAGGCAAGATTTATTTGATGTTTGTTTTAGTCTAAATAAAGCAGACAAATGTGATAACAGTGCTTGTTCCTCAGCTACGATTGTTACATAAACTCCAAGTAACTTCCTTGTTTGGAGAGACTGCATATGAATGAAATTTTTAATCGCTATAAAATGTTTTTCTCTGTGTACAAATTATTTTTTTTGCTTTGTAATTTAAACTGTGATTCATTTAATGAACAAAACCAAATAAATTCAATCTGTATCAATACGCATCCTTTTCAAGCTAGCCTGAGCATAGAACAGCTGACATACCTATTTTTTTATTGGTTTTAATTATGACATAATTGACATGATGGTTGAAATTTAGGTCAGGATCAATAATTACAGATAATGGTTTTATTTGAGATACTTGTTCTATTTCCATGTCATTTAACACATCCACTTAAAAAGCATGTTTATAAAACAACTATCAACCTGTCCACGTTTAATCCAGAAATATTCATTACAACCCTATCATCTATTAACTGGAACATGCTAAAAATCCTCCCTTTAGAGGATGCTGTAAATGAATTCAGTACAACTTTTCTAAATATTCTAAGTAAACTTGCACTTCCTAGAAGAAAGAGACTAAAAACAAATAATTCAACTTGACCATCCGAAGGGAGGAGAATGCTTGTACAGGATAGAAAGAAAAGTGTGGAAAGAATGGCAAAAATATAAAACATCGCAATATCTTGAAAACGTCAGAATGCACTGCAGCCATACTAAAAAGCAAACAAATGAAGACAAAAATCTATAGTATAATAACATTCAGAACAAAAGTAAACATAAACCTAAAACATTCTTTTTAGCCATTAAAGAAATCTTATAGACTGGCCAGATATTCAGCCCTAACCTCCTCTCCCAATAATTTACCACTTTAAACTGCAATAGAATCCAACTCTTATTTCATAGATAGTATAGTATCCCTGACCAGGGATTCCCCAATATCTAATCCCATCCCTGTCCAATAGTCATGTATTACTAAAGCTATTATAAAACTACTCTTAAATTAAGTAAAACCACACTCTACTTTAGCTGATGACCTTCCAAGTAAGTGCCTTAAAACTGCAGACAATAGCATTGCCTATCATGCCTCATTCCTTATAAATAGGTCAATCCTGGAATCCCATATTCCCTCTCTGGAAAAAATCACCCATTATCCCTCTACACAAAGGTAAACATTCAACAGATATTGCTAGCTATAGACCTAGAGCCATATTTTCTCCCCTCACCAAAATATTTGAAAAATGTATTTAGAAACGATTGCTAAACTATCTTAGGTAGGATAAACTCTGATCCCCTCACATAACATGGCTTCTGCCCCTCCATAGTACTAACACTGCACTTCCAAACTTCACTGATACTGCCAATAAAGCTAGAAATAATGTCAAACTAGTCTCCTCATTTCCAGACTCGTCTAAAGCCTTTGACACAGTTTGTCACAGCAAACTTCTACTTCAAATGTCTGCACTAGGGCAGCATACCCTTCTGTGGCTCAAAGACTACTTGTCCAATTGATATCAATCATGAAAAGGCTCTATCCTCGGTTCTTTCCTTTTTGATGTTCTCACCAACATCCTCCATGCATCCACATAACAGGCCTCCCTAATACAGTATGCGGATGACTCCAAACTCTTAAGTATGTCAGACAACCTGGTACATATCCAAAAAGTAACTCTGGATGCTTTAGCAGCCACTGAAACATGGCTTTGTAACTCACAATTCATGCTCAACCCCCCTCCCAAAAAAACTATTTATTTTTCTCTCCCTTTATCGATCTCACATGAAAATCAAAATTTTAAATCTTCTCTCTTAATAAAACAGCCGTTGAAGTCACTTCTCATAGCAAATTATTAGGGATGATAGAGGATGATAATCCTAAATTCAACCTGTATATACAAAATTACATAAAAAATCACCAAAAACTAGAAATGCTTTATCGAGCCAAAAACCTTCTCACTAATTCAACTTAAACTACACTTGCTACTTCCTCCCATCAGTATTACGGTGTTCTCATTCTTGGTAACCTCCAAGCATCACAAAAAGCAGAAACATGAACAACACTATAATAAAATAGCTAAATCTGCAGAAAATTCTCTTTTTAGGGCCTACTGCTTTATAACACTAAAAATGCGTAAACTGGTTAGAACTATCCCAACAACTAACATATACACAGCTTCTAACCACCTGTAGGTTTAGCCAGCATCCAACTGCGTGATAGTGAATAAATACCATTCTGCAAAACTATGTTTCCTCTTAGTCATTACGATCCTTTCACCAACATTCCTCTCTGTCCACAGACCTATCAGATCTGCTGGGTATGGCCTGTACTCATACCATATTGCTAAGGCTTGAACTTCTTACCTGTATCCATCAGGTCAATACCCTCCCTCCAGTCTTTAACACTAATCTAAAAGACTTCCTAGCCAAAATCTGACTCTTCTTGCTTGGCCCCTGGACAAACTGTATCCCTAATATGACCAAGTACTTATTCATATCTTACACTGCCTTAACCCCCCCTTTTCACTCTCTCACTTAAATCAATCAATTTGCCTTCCCTGACTATCATTCTGAATGTGCCATAACCCTGTCTTTTTCTCCCATTTCATATTGCAATTTCCTGTCTACATTATGTTAACTTGTAAACTAACTACATTTTCTCTAAATATTAAATCATTGTCCTATAAGTTGCATCTGTTCTTAACCAAGGTTTTCACACTATGGCTAAACTGGTGTAATTATTTAAACTGTGGATGTTTCTGTATTAAGCTACAGTTTGGGTTCTTCTTTTATAAAACACAACAAGGCTTTGCACATCTACTACTGGACTCCTTGACCTAAACATTCTACTTTGCACATCTACTACTGGACCCCTTGACCTAAACATTCTACTTTGCACATCTACTACTGGACTCCTTGACCTAAACATTCTACTTTGCACATCTACTACTGGACTCCTTGACCTAAACATTCTACTTTGCACATCTACTACTGGACCCCTTGACCTAAACATTCTACTTTGCACATCTACTACTGGACTCCTTGACCTAAACATTCTACTTTGCACATCTACTACTGGACTCCTTGACCTAAACATTCTACTTTGCACATCTACTACTGGACTCCTTGACCTAAACATTCTACTTTGCACATCTACTACTGGACTCCTTGACCTAAACATTCTACTTTGCACATCTACTACTGGACCCCTTGACCTAAACATTCTACTTTGCACATCTACTACTGGACTCCTTGACCTAAACATTCTACTTTGCACATCTACTACTGGACTCCTTGACCTAAACATTCTACTTTGCACATCTACTACTGGACCCCTTGACCTAAACATTCTACTTTGCACATCTACTACTGGACCCCTTGACCTAAACATTCTACTTTGCACATCTACTACTGGACCCCTTGACCTAAACATTCTACTTTGCACATCTACTACTGGACTCCTTGACCTAAACATTCTACTTTGCACATCTACTACTGGACCCCTTGACCTAAACATTCTACTTTGCACATCTACTACTGGACTCCTTGACCTAAACATTCTACTTTGCACATCTACTACTGGACTCCTTGACCTAAACATTCTACTTTGCACATCTACTACTGGACTCCTTGACCTAAACATTCTACTTTGCACATCTACTACTGGACCCCTTGACCTAAACATTCTACTTTGCACATCTACTACTGGACCCCTTGACCTAAACATTCTACTTTGCACATCTACTACTGGACCCCTTGACCTAAACATTCTACTTTGCACATCTACTACTGGACCCCTTGACCTAAACATTCTACTTTGCACATCTACTACTGGACTCCTTGACCTAAACATTCTACTTTGCACATCTACTACTGGACTCCTTGACCTAAACATTCTACTTTGCACATCTACTACTGGACTCCTTGACCTAAACATTCTACTTTGCACATCTACTACTGGACTCCTTGACCTAAACATTCTACTTTGCACATCTACTACTGGACTCCTTGACCTAAACATTCTACTTTGCACATCTACTACTGGACTCCTTGACCTAAACATTCTACTTTGCACATCTACTACTGGACTCCTTGACCTAAACATTCTACTTTGCACATCTACTACTGGACCCCTTGACCTAAACATTCTACTTTGCACATCTACTACTGGACCCCTTGACCTAAACATTCTACTTTGCACATCTACTACTGGACCCCTTGACCTAAGCATTCTACTTTGCACATCTACTACTGGACCCCTTGACCTAAACATTCTACTTTGCACATCTACTACTGGACTCCTTGACCTAAACATTCTACTTTGCACATCTACTACTGGACCCCTTGACCTAAACATTCTACTTTGCACATCTACTACTGGACTCCTTGACCTAAACATTCTACTTTGCACATCTACTACTGGACTCCTTGACCTAAACATTCTACTTTGCACATCTACTACTGGACCCCTTGACCTAAACATTCTACTTTGCACATCTACTACTGGACTCCTTGACCTAAACATTCTACTTTGCACATCTACTACTGGACTCCTTGACCTAAACATTCTACTTTGCACATCTACTACTGGACTCCTTGACCTAAACATTCTACTTTGCACATCTACTACTGGACCCCTTGACCTAAACATTCTACTTTGCACATCTACTACTGGACTCCTTGACCTAAACATTCTACTTTGCACATCTACTACTGGACTCCTTGACCTAAACATTCTACTTTGCACATCTACTACTGGACTCCTTGACCTAAACATTCTACTTTGCACATCTACTACTGGACTCCTTGACCTAAACATTCTACTTTGCACATCTACTACTGGACTCCTTGACCTAAACATTCTACTTTGCACATCTACTACTGGACTCCTTGACCTAAACATTCTACTTTGCACATCTACTACTGGACTCCTTGACCTAAACATTCTACTTTGCACATCTACTACTGGACTCCTTGACCTAAACATTCTACTTTGCACATCTACTACTGGACTCCTTGACCTAAACATTCTACTTTGCACATCTACTACTGGACTCCTTGACCTAAACATTCTACTTTGCACATCTACTACTGGACTCCTTGACCTAAACATTCTACTTTGCACATCTACTACTGGACTCCTTGACCTAAACATTCTACTTTGCACATCTACTACTGGACTCCTTGACCTAAACATTCTACTTTGCACATCTACTACTGGACTCCTTGACCTAAACATTCTACTTTGCACATCTACTACTGGACTCCTTGACCTAAACATTCTACTTTGCACATCTACTACTGGACTCCTTGACCTAAACATTCTACTTTGCACATCTATTACTGGACTCCTTGACCTAAACATTCTACTTTGCACATCTACTACTGGACTCCTTGACCTAAACATTCTACTTTGCACATCTACTACTGGACTCCTTGACCTAAACATTCTACTTTGCACATCTACTACTGGACTCCTTGACCTAAACATTCTACTTTGCACATCTACTACTGGACTCCTTGATCTAAACATTCTACTTTGCACATCTACTACTGGACTCCTTGACCTAAACATTCTACTTTGCACATCTACTACTGGACTCCTTGACCTAAACATTCTACTTTGCACATCTACTACTGGACTCCTTGACCTAAACATTCTACTTTGCACATCTACTACTGGACTCCTTGACCTAAACATTCTACTTTGCACATCTACTACTGGACCCCTTGACCTAAACATTCTACTTTGCACATCTACTACTGGACTCCTTGACCTAAACATTCTACTTTGCACATCTACTACTGGACTCCTTGACCTAAACATTCTACTTTGCACATCTACTACTGGACTCCTTGACCTAAACATTCTACTTTGCACATCTACTACTGGACTCCTTGACCTAAACATTCTACTTTGCACATCTACTACTGGACTCCTTGACCTAAACATTCTACTTTGCACATCTACTACTGGACTCCTTGACCTAAACATTCTACTTTGCACATCTACTACTGGACTCCTTGACCTAAACATTCTACTTTGCACATCTACTACTGGACTCCTTGACCTAAACATTCTACTTTGCACATCTACTACTGGACTCCTTGACCTAAACATTCTACTTTGCACATCTACTACTGGACTCCTTGACCTAAACATTCTACTTTGCACATCTACTACTGGACTCCTTGACCTAAACATTCTACTTTGCACATCTACTTCTGGACTCCTTGACCTAAACATTCTACTTTGCACATCTACTACTGGACTCCTTGACCTAAACATTCTACTTTGCACATCTACTACTGGACTCCTTGACCTAAACATTCTACTTTGCACATCTACTACTGGACTCCTTGACCTAAACATTCTACTTTGCACATCTACTACTGGACTCCTTGACCTAAACATTCTACTTTGCACATCTACTACTGGACTCCTTGACCTAAACATTCTACTTTGCACATCTACTACTGGACTCCTTGACCTAAACATTCTACTTTGCACATCTACTACTGGACTCCTTGACCTAAACATTCTACTTTGCACATCTACTACTGGACTCCTTGACCTAAACATTCTACTTTGCACATCTACTACTGGACTCCTTGACCTAAACATTCTACTTTGCACATCTACTACTGGACTCCTTGACCTAAACATTCTACTTTGCACATCTACTACTGGACCCCTTGACCTAAACATTCTGCTTTGCACATCTACTACTGGACTCCTTGACCTAAACATTCTACTTTCCTTTTCAACTTGCAAAAGGCATGTAAAGTAGCAAATATGTTGTATGTTTTTATTGTTATTTGGTAACCAAGCTTTCAGGTCCTGCTAAATTACTTGTTAGCAAGGCATGTATCTTCTTCTCAATTAATTGTTTGTGAAAGCAACTGCATCAGTTCAGGCTAAGGAAACGTCATGACTGCCCCCCCCCCACACACTTTAAAAGTTTACCTAACGTTAGATGATTAGATTTGGGCTAGAAATGAGTTTGCATGTCCCCAACTAATAACATAGCAGTTTTAGTTCATAATTAGTAATGTACATCATTTTAAATGGGTCTCTTTACCATTACTTGTGCTAAAGTTGCCTGCATAGATTGTCTCCTGTTGCTGTGATTGTTTATCTCTGCCTCCTTTACTCCCCTTCCTTTCCCAATTTCCCAGCCACCCACAGACCCTCATTTTATTCCCTCTTAACTCTTCTCACAATTTAGTACTTATTACCCACCACTTAAAGACATTTACATTAAAAACCCTCTTCCAGTTTCTATCCTCTGACAATTCCTGCATCAGCCCAACTGGAATATATTAAGAGTAATGCTCCCAAGTGAAGCAGTTACTCACTTCAATTGCACTTTCCTAAAAGTACCAAATGATTACCACCAGTTAGGACAAGAAGGGTAAAAACTAAAATCCTTGTTAAATCTGACAAGAAATCACACTACAGTAATCTCCAACAAAAGTACCAAATGACCCCAAGATTTTTGGTCCATTGTAAATAAACTATTACACCTTGGCCATTGCACTACACCTTGTTCTACTTCAAAAGATAACGAGTTCATTGCCACTCAGTTTAGCACTCAGTTTATCCAGTCAGTTTTATCACTAATCAAGGATCACCTCACTTCACCCCTCCAACTTCCATCTATTCTCAAAAGCAACACACTATATTTTAGTTTACAGCCTGTCCCAATATCAACCATACAAAATTACTAGTCAAATTAAAAACAAATTCATCTGCTAATAACCTTCCCATTGAGTTTTTTAAAACAGATGCAGAAGCAATAGCCTACCCTGTCTCCATCCTAATTAACCGGTCAGTAACTGAAAACTATGTGCCATCCATCTGGAAAAAGTCCATTATTATACCCGTTCACAAAGGAGTTACTTCAATGGAATTAACAAACTATAGACCTTTTGCTATCCTATTACTCCTCTCTAAAATCCTTGAGAAGTATATTCACTCTCAGCTTATGAAACATATAACCAAACACAACCTTCTGTCCAACACCCAGCACGGTTTCAGGCCCAACGACGACCCTACTACTGCTCTCCTCAACTTCACCAGCATAGTAAACCAATACAGAAATGAGAGCAGCCTTATTTCTTCATTTTTCCTTGACCTTTCCAAAGCATTTGATGCAGTCTCCCACCAAAAGTTCTTCTTAGAACTTGCAACTCTAGGTCTCACTTACCCCTCCCTGTCTTAGTTTCACACTTATGCAATCATCAGCAGGCAACTAAATGGCAAGAAAACCTTTCAGCAATTCAACCCGTCTGTGTTGCTGTTCCCCAAGGGTCAATACTTGGCTCCCTTCTATTTAATATTTTCATAAATAAACTTCATGTTGCTACAACACTTGCCACTTTTGTATAAATCATCCACAGTTCAACATTTTGCTCTACTTCATCCATAACAAAACTACAGGAAATGACTCAAAAATCTTTCACTGACATTGAAATATAGCTAAAAATTCTAATTTTCTGCTTAATGTCAAAAAACCCAAGCTTATACTATTTACTCTAAAAAAATGCCTTAACCAGAAACACATATTTCATATTACCTCAGGTAATAACACAAAAATAGAAGCCATAAGACAAACTAAACTACTCAGTGTCAGAATATATGATAACCTCAGACTTGATCACCACATACTTCATTCCATCAAAACTCACAAAAACTCTATAACCCTCTTCAGGGCCAAACATTACCTGTCAGATTAAGGAAGGATTACCTTAGTAGCATCATACCTCCTTTCTTCTCTATTATATACTTCCCCTATTCTTACAAATATCAAGACTACATATAAAACTAAACTAGCCTCCTTCTACTACAAAATATCTAAATTTGCAACCAACAACCAACCTTATAGAACACACCACTGCCTTGCTCTAAAACAATTAAACTGGCTTGAACTCCCTAATCAGTTGACATTCTCATAACTAATAATTGCCCATAACCTATTGTGATCTCCAGACAAATACCCAGCATTGCAAAATACTCTGCTGTACTCTTCACCCACTAGAGACCTTCGATCTAGCAATAACCTCTTACTGTGTATCAGTAAGACATTCAACACTGATGGAGACTCTTGCTACTCCTGTTGTGTGTCAAAACTCTGGAATGAAATTCCCACACAGTTAAAACAAAAACTTAAATAGTTTCAAATCTTTGCTTAAACAGAACCTCTGCCAAAGACGGCTCTATTCTTCCTGCTCACCCGGCAAGCTTTACTCAGATTACTTTTCTTCAATGTTTACACCCACTTTGCTTCCCAGTCTTTCCTACCTTATCAGTCCTCCACATACTGCACTAATTTCACACCCCACCACTAACTACAATTCCTCCTCTGTCCATTTATCTTGCTGCTCATGTCCATAATTTCTCTTTTCATATCTCTTTTATCATCAGTTTTTAAGATACATTACTACTTCTGTCTGTAAATTATTGCTAACCTCAAAAACACCTCAGTTTGATATTTTTCCTGCAGCCATCCTGCTATGAATACATTAACTGCTATTGTATTTTGTTTTTCTGTTCAGTAATTATCCAATTTCTGTTAATTTCTCTCTTGTTTTTTGTGTTAAAATGCTATATTAGTTTAAGAAATATTTAAAAATCATGTAAATAAGCTCATGTACAGCTGTTTTTGCTCTGCAATTATAAATGTGCATCATGTGTAAATTGATTTTCTCCCTGGGCCTTTGGTGAAAATGGATTTTACCCAGTTGGACATTTCCCAGTCAACAAAGACAAATAAATAATAAATAAGTTATGTTGAAGACTGAGAAATTATTGCTCTTAAAATGTTTTTGTAATATTTTGAAGCTTTTCTATCCTGGCCACAGTAGAAAATGGCCACCCACCCAGTTGGAATTTCCTTGTAATCAAATGTCAATAAATAAATAATTAAGTAAATAAATGAAGTAATAAATTAATTAATTTAGGGATGTGATCTGAAATGGTGTACTGTTAGGCTGAATTTCAGGGGTGAATAAAATTAGTTTTGCTTTTTTAGCATTTAGAAGTAATGTTAACTTTGCAATCAATTTTTCAACATTGTATAGGAATTGTTGAATTATAGTTTGAAGCTGGCTAATGGTTTTTACTAAACATATTAGTTTTAAATTATTTATACAATTAGTTGTTGATTCATTTTTTTTATTATTTTGTGCATAACATTGATAAATATGTTGAGCAATAAATGGCCAAATATGGGTCCCTGAAGGACATCTACATAGATTAGTTATAAGAATAGCAAGTGCTTTGTCATCATATATGCTGGTGCCTATTGTTAAAATAGTTGGAGAACCAGGATATAGTAGTATTGTTTAAATCTAGTTTGGCTAGTCTTGTTAGGAGTAAATTGTGAGAGACAGTGTCAAACGGTTTTGGCAAATCTAAAAAGAGGGAATCAATAAGGTATCCTTAGTTTCTATACTGATTTATACTATTTAGGAATGTAAATAGTAGATATTCAGAGTTAAGTCATTGAAGCAAGCAATATTTTGTTGGGGAGAGAAGGCTGTTTGTAATAAGATATAGTCAGTGATTTGTTTTTGTATACATTTTTCAGGGTCTTTGGAGAATGATAACAGCACATTGGTTTATAGATAGACACCTCTGTGGGCGGTATCACTTTTATGCAGAATGATTATAACGTTTTTTATCCACAGTTTTGGCACATAGTTTTCTTGTATGGATCTATTTATGAAGAACTGCAACTGGGAATGATATTGACTTGGCTGCATTACACAGGAATTCTTCAGGTAGATTGTCAGATGCTAAGGTAGATGGTTTTAATTTTTGTATTTTTTTTTAATTTGCTCTTTTGAAACTGTGTGAAGGTTAAAAGAACCATACATCATTGCAGTATGATCTGTGTATGGTGAGAAGTGATAGTTTTTTTCTAGAGGTTGCTCTTTTGATAAAATAAGACTTTAGTTTGAAAGTAAGATTGTAATTAATTTCTCTGGGGAGTGGCTTGGCTTGGATTTTTGTACTGGAGTAAATAGTTTATTAATACTATTATTGTTCTAAAACTACTTAGGATTTGTTATGTAGGTAGGTTGTAGGGAAATAAAGTATCTTTCATATTTTAGTAGCACGCATTTTACTTGATTTCTTAAGGTTTTGTAGTTCCATTTGTTTCAATGCATTATCACTTAATGCCAGTTTTATTTAGTACTTAATGTTAAACAATGAGATAATATATGTTGGATTTTCTTTCTGCAAAACATGGCTAATGGGTTGAGAATAGCTAGGAATGTTTAATTGACGTATGCAATAGACTCATTTATTGGTAGTTTTATTGGGACACATTTACAGTGTTTTAGCATTTACAAAATGAGTAGTATAAGCTTATGTCCTCCTTACGGGTTTGGACCTAGATCCAACTATTTTTTTCCTTCTTGTCCCTTTGTTACTAACCTGTCATTGAGAATTTCTCCCTTTTGCCTAGTTGTCATTCTCCTGGTTATTTCTGCTTAGCCGCTGTTGGAAAAAAGATCATTAGTGCCAAAAATGATGTAAGTGTTTTGTGCAAATATAAAGAGGAAACCACATTCCTGGTTTTCCTTGTACAGTGTTTCCTTTGTTTTAGGTAGATGAGCACTGCTTTGTTTTAACATTTGGCTTAATAGATATTCTCAAAACATTTTTTGTTACAAACATAGTTGTATGTTTGTGAATTTTATTTTTTTTTTCAGATTTCGTAGATTGCATTATGATAACTAAATATGCTAAGAAGGACTACAATGTCAACATTGTTGCTGTGGTTGTTTGTTAAAGTCCAATCAAGTATACTTTCCTTTCTTGTAATATTAGCTATCCTAACTGTCTGTAGTATTGATTAACTGAGACTATATAGATACATGGCTGTTCTTTGTATGTTCATGTCAAGAGTAAGTGATATTTATACTAGTCGGGATTTGTATCTCTAAAAACATTATCTCTTCAGACATTTTATTTGTTTGGTGTTGAATTTGATGGAATATATATATATATATATATATATATATATATATATATATATATGTATATATATATATATATATATATATATATATATATATATATATATATATATATATATATATATGAGTTCCGTTCAGAAGCTCGAAATACTGAAATCTCATATTTCAGTATTTCGAGCCCAAGAAGCAGAATCCACATAATAGCGAAAGTTTAGAAGCATGAAATTTAAAACCTCGAATACCGGAGGTTTTGAATTTCATGCTTCTAAAGTTCCGCTATGGTCACGTATTAAGGTAAATGTGTGTGTGTGTGTGTGTGTGTGTGTTAAGGGGTTTGGGTAGGGGCTGTGGTGTGTGTCAGTGTGTTTTGTTGCTGTGATGTGTGTATGCGAAGAGAAAGTAGCTTGTGTGGTGGTGTTTTGTGTGTGTTTGTATGTAGTGTGACCTCGGAGTGAGAATATTTAAGTAGGGGGGTGTTCGCAGCCCCCCACATGGGGGGTGCAGGGGGGCTTGCCTCCCTGCTTTCATGTAGTAGAGTGATTGTGTGTGTTTTTGTGGTGGATGGTGTGTGTGTGTGTGTGTGTGTGTGTGTGTATGTGTGTGTGTGTGTGTGTGTGTGTGTGTGTGTGTGTGTGTGTGTGTGTGTGTGTGTAGTAAAACCACGAAATTCAAAACTTCCGGTATTCGAGGTTTTGAATTTTGCGGTTTTTAGTTTTCGTTGTTTTGTGGGTTCCACTTCTTGGGCTTGAGATACTGAAATTCAAGCTTCTGAAGTGAATCCATATATATATATATATATATATATATATATATATATATATATATATTTATATATGGCAATGTAAAGTAATTTACATTAATTAATGTGAGTCAAAGCTAGAGACAGGTAAATGATAAGTGTAAATTTAAATCTAATTTGAGTTTAGTGTAGTGCCTCCACTTGTTTTGATAATATGGTCAGTTTGTATAATGCTATGTCCTGGAGATAGAATTCCTTAATCTTTTACATCCGATTTTAACCATATTTCAGCAATCGCTAATACATCAGGTCTGCTTATATCAGTCCAGCTATGGAGTTTAGGTTTTTTCTTATTGTTACTCCTTACAATTATATGCAGTAGTTTTAGCCCTGTGAGTTAGTTTTAAGTCTGAGGTGTGAAAGGTAGGCCCTGGGTTTGGCTCAGAATCACAGGTAAGTAGTAGATTTAAAACATGGGCATATGCGTTTGTAGAACAGTTCAAAATCCTGTGCTATTTATTTATTTATTTTGGTTTTTGGGTAAGAGATAAATACTGCACTTTAGATAGGTCAGTAGGGCTAACATGTATAAGCAAAGTAGTAATATTTGAACCTGAGTGGGTATACTACAGATTGTGACTTAGCATTGCTTTGTGGCTAGCTTTGTTTGTCTTCGCAGGGAATTAATATTTTGTGTCTATTAGTATTATTGCTAATGATGCAACAAAAGTATTTTAAGATGAATATTATAGGTTGTCACATACTGATTTGCAGCATGTCAGTTCTTTGGATGATACCTTAGTTACCTTTGACAAGGGGGTTGGATATAGTCAGGTGGTTTAACTTCATGATGATTTGGTAATGTTTTTTTATATTTGGCAAGTGGGAATTAGTGACATTGGGTAGTAGGAGAAATTACCAGACAGTATAAAAGCTTGACCATCAGGAACAGCTGGGGATGGGAGTGTGGGTAGCAAAGTTAGCCACCAGTCAGAGCCCTGACTGGTCTAAATTTCACCTATCAGGGACAGCTGATGATGGGGATGTGAGAAGCAAAGCTAGCCACCAATCAAAAGTGGTTGGTAGCTAACGTGTGTGCATGTGAATATGAGGCAGCAGTGACCAAAGCAGGATTAGGATTAAGTCTTTAATTATAACAATTGAATCAATAGTGAAGCCTTGTCTTTTTCTGTTAAAATAATATGCTAAACACAACTGTATGTGTTATAATCAAATGACAGCAGCAGTATAGCAGATGTTAATTCGGTTAGTATGGAGGGCAGAATCTAAAATGCAGGAACCTTGCAATAACAGCCATTAAAATAAACAAAATAAACTGTATAATCAGTGATGGAGTAATGACACTACCTTTTGAAAGGGAAAATATATCTTGTGATAATTGTGAGGAGATGAAGGTACTGAAAACACTCAGTGTAGTAAGAATGCAATCAGTTGTTCAAACATGGAGTAAAAATGCTATGAGTCACCAGATGAGAAGGAAAAAATGTGTAGATTTTGTCAAGGATAGTCCTGAAATAAATAAGCATATGTAGATGTGAACTGGACAAAAAAAACAGTGGTTGAAAACTAAGTCTCTAACATTAGACCACTAGGAAAACAAGTGAAGTACATGTCATTAATTGTCAAAGGTTATTACTGTAAACATCCTGAAGCCATTCCGTTTTTCAACTTAGCACTTAGTGAAGGCAATGATGTTGGTGGCACTGCTCCTGTGGCCATATTTAGTTAAGAATTTCATAATTTTTTTTTTCTTTTTGTGGAAAAGGTGCTGAAGAGCAATACAACCAGGTGGGATGCTTGATAAACTGATATAGGTGATGAAAATAATAAACTGTGTGGTATTACAGTTAGTGAGCATAACTTGGAAAATGGATTTGTGAGTTCAATGACCAAATCAGTCCTTCGATGTTTCATCAAAAGAGCTTATGTACCAAAGTCAGCAGAATGGAAGAGGTTATGGAAAAGACTGAAATTGACAGTTTCATAAAACTAAGCTATCTGAATTACAACCATTTAAAACAAATTGTTGATGGAGTAGGAGTGGAACATGGTGATATAATTTATTTCAGCCACGTTCTGTGGCTGAGCATTGCAGCTGCAATAAGCAACTCTGGGCTATTACATGAAAAAATAAAATCCTTCATGACTTACAAAGGCAAAATAAGGCCTCCTTTGATGAAGACTTTTAGCTAAATGACCTGGCATTTCTTATTCGTGTCACCAAATTGTTATCAGACTTAAATGCCAAACTGCAAGAAAGGAATCATCTAATCAAAAACTGTCTGATCATTATGCTATGATGCAGTTGTGTTTGCTGAATTTTAATTAGGACTGAAACAGTTTCATGCTATATGCAAAATGTCAAGAATTTTTTTTTTGCCACTGAAATTGTTCTGTGATTTTTAAGTATTGTTCATAACTAAACTAGTTTACAGGTCTCCTTGCACAAGGCTGATAGAATTGATTCAGACCTCTGTGATCTCCCGTGATCTTTCTCTTTGAGATAGTAGAGTACTTTAAGGCAAGTATTAAATGCAGATACACTTTGATTAATATTAAAGCCCTTGACAAACTTGTGTGTGGCCACTTGTCAGAAAGATTGGACATTCCTGACCTAGATGAACTAAGATGCAAATAATTTAAGGTTGATAAAAATGAATGCTATGATAACTTTGCACTTAAAATTTAAAGTAAGGAAATATTTCCAACCCAGCTCAAACGATATATGCAACTTATAAGTACTTCTCAAGAAATCACTTCAGACTAGAGCTATACATTAGCAGTGCTTCTTGCACAAATGAATTACTTCAGTGCTGTAATGCTGTTTTAATATATTGTGATGCAAGGTTCTCTGATACCACTATTTTGCAGGCTAATGCAGCATCCATGTTTCTATTAGCTTCCACCATTAAATGTTATAAATGATTCCACAGTGAGCAACATTCTGAAGCTGAACAGCTCTGTCAAGAATATGTTATTGTAATAAATTGCCATAATAAATGATGGCTCATCCCTTGTGGTTAGCTTTTGCTCTACATCATATTATTTTAATTTAGTTTTATACAAATATTATTAGTTTACAAATTTTAATGTATGATTATATGATAGGTGATGTTTTTGTTGCTGTCAGATGAAATTATTCCTCTTTCCATACATTGACTGTTTCCATCTCTTTTCATTAAAATGGAAAAGTCACACACACACACACACACACACACACACACACACACACACACACACACACACACACACACACACACACACACACACACACACTTTAAACTGTACCACAGTGGTTTCAAAAACATTGTTGTGTTCTTAAGTAATGGACATGCTCTATCTCTTTTCAATTCACTATAACTTTGTTTATCCCTCTTCTGTGCATCACTTTTTGATCTTTGCTATAGAGAAAATATCAATACTTTAATAATTCTAAATGAGTAGCTGACTATATTCAGACATATTGTCAGTCTGTGCAAAGAGAGCCTTCTTCTGTGTCCTTTCTTTTCATTTTAACCCTATTATACTCTTCCTTCTCAGGTACTGAGACACAACAGTGCAATTCCTTTAAAATGAGAGAACTTCAAACAGCACCACAGTATTTTTTAATTGTGTACTTATCTCCAAAGTTGTTCTGTGAAGACACCGCAGTAGCCAACCTGAATGTAACAGAATATTTTCATTACAGAAACATCTCCAACCAGTGCTAGATAAAACATCCTGCATTTCTAACTGGGAATAACTGGGAACACGTCTCCTCTGTTTCTTCATCTTCATCCTCTCATTCACTAAATCACTCATGCTGTAGGACACTGCTATAGCTGCTTCCACTCTGTAAATATGACAAAAAGTCATGCCAAAATCATGAAGAACAACTTCGGTTCCCACCACTATAAACTGATGACATCATTGCCGCTTCTGGTCTGTGCTCCTCCCATAAGCCCTCTGGTACACAGTAAGTTCTCCATGATGACAGGTCTGTTCAAACCACCACTGCCATAACACCACTGCAACAGGTCATTAGCAGGCAGTTTACATGCTTTGCTTATCCTCAGGCTATCCTGTAGTCAGTTATTTCATCAAGATGAGAAAGATAGCACTTCATAGGTTCATAGGTTCATAGGTTAGTACTAAGCTAACTGCCTTTGCGAGCCATTGGAAGCCTAGCCAATTATCCCTTGTGAGACTCAAACCCTGCACCTTGTGTTTGTAAGGCAAACACCTTAACCATTAGGCCACCCTCCCAACCCCATCACTTCATGGCAATAGCTTGTTTTTGTTCATGTGACCATAAGCTATTTCTATTTAGCATTGTTTATTGTAATAAACTTTTGTTGCTTGACATGAATTGACTAAGGATGAAAATTTTAAGAACTTTCTATGATGCTGTGAAGTTGTTATCTTTTGAAATGCATTTCTGCTCCTTTTCTGGCTAAATGTCTCCCACCCCCACCCTCCAGTGCCATTAGGTTAAACAGTAAAATTACGTAACTAGGAATCTGTATTTCTACAATTGTAGGTGACCGAACAGTAAATGGAATTGCAGTACAGCCATAGAGCATGGTGAGTTAATTGCCAGATTTGATGTCTTTTACTTTCATCAAGGTGAACATCAGTCATTTGTCAGAAGGGGACAAATCCTGAAACATCCTATACAGTTTTCACTTCTGATAATAAATATAGTATAAAAATTGTAGCACTACACAGATACAAATCACAATATGAAATGAGAGCAAATCATCTTGTCCATTGTATATGAGGTACAAAATGCAGATAAAAAACCAGCGTTCCTATTTATAATTAATACAAGTGACTGAGTTGGGAGGAGTTTAGAAGAATTATTGGAATGTGAGTCTTTCAAATCAGGGTTCACTGCATACCTGTCCCAAATCTATTTTCCAAATAAATCAGATGTTGAGGAAGGAAAGACAGCCACACTATACTTTATACCCACTCCTGTATCTTACACAGTATTGGACTTGCATGGTTTAATGATGCTTTGGTACAGACTGCATCACTGAGTGATTATGATGTAAGATTGCTTTGTGATTTTATGGAAACAGTATCAAGTGACAACTATTTGTTTTTGAAGGGGAATATTTTAGACAAAATTTAGGAGTAACTATGGGGGCCAGGTGTACCCCTATATATGCCAATATTGTAATGTATATGTGAGAAATCAATTATGTTTTTATTAATATTTTGCTGTTTGCATCCCAATGTTTTTGTGTTTTTTGAATAATATTTTTATTTTATGTAATAGTAGTACAGAGCTTTTAGCATCTTTCATGGAGTATTAGAATCATACCACAGATTTTTTTTTTTTTAATTTCTTACCATTGTTTCACTGATTTTATTGACTATTTGAATGTGACAGTTTATAAAAACCTGACTTATAATTGTTTTGAATCTGCCATTTTCCAAAAACCCACCTTCTCTAATTTGAATCTGGAATTTACAGTTATCATCCATTCAAGCAGAAAGTGGGGCTTGTGAAGGGACAAATGGTAAGAGTCTCATATGACATCTAATGATGATTTGAGGTTTGATCAGGAGATAAGCAATTTAATTAATAAATTTATAAATTGTGGTTATCCTTAGAAGTTATTGAAGGATGTCAAAACATTGGTTGTATCACAAGGACAAAGTAGTTTTAAAATTATTCTTATAGGAGGGATGGTTAGGTTCTGACTCCAATAATAACAATAAATTATTGTACAGATAATAAAAATGGATGCTTTGACAAAGGTTTGATTTTGGCATTCTCTAATTTTGCATCAAAAGTTGTACACTTATATAAAAAGAATTGGGGACAGTAATTGGGTCGAGTCATATACCGGTGACTAAACTGGGGTTGATATTCAGTTTGGTTGTAAAAAAGGAAAAAAAAAATTAGAGCTATAATGGAGAATTCTCACCCTGTAGATAATAAGGATGGTAAAAATGAACAAAATGAGTAAGTGTGAGAATAGTCAATGTCAATATATTGATGAAGGCATGGAAATACAAATAGCAGGTCATTCTAAAGTCTTTTGGAAGGAAAATGTCAGTTCAAATATTAAGTAGCATTCTTTGTTGGTAAAATTGAACATGAGTTCAAGAAATGCATCTATCAGGATATATATATATATATATATATATATATATATATATATATATATATATATATGATATTACTAATGCCTTGTACAGGAATTCCATTATTTGTAAGCAATTTAAAGAATTCAAGTATTTATAACTGAAAAATATCTCAACAACAAATGTACGGTAACTGGAAGTGCTTACAAGAGGCACATGAATTATTTGGCAACTAAAGCTTAATATCACACTGTACCCATGAATAAAGGATTTATTTCTATACAAAGTATTTTGAAATTAAGGGCATCTAAATTGTGATTTTTCTGATTAATTTTGAAAACTCAGTTTTAATTGTTTAATGTAATTTTTTAAATAATATGATATACTCATGGTCACATGACTCAATCATGTGACTATCTTGGATTTAAAAGTTGTGGTGTGTTTCATAGTATGTTTAGTCTGAAGAAGTCCAGTAAAATTATATAGACCAGAGGTGTCTAAACAGGTGGTCCTAGGGCCACAATCCGGCCCACAGAAGCATTTTGCCTGGTAGTTGGTATGTCCTATTACAAACTGTTTTGAATGGGTAGATACATATTGGACATGGTAATGTGGCCTCCCCAAACCTTACCAAGTATGGTAAGTGATCCGTGAACTGTATGGTAAGTGGCCCCTGAGCCAAAAAAGGTTGGATGGACACTCCTGATATAGATGAAAGTACTCAATAAACATATATATATATATATATATATATATATATATATATATATATATATATATATATATATATATATAATAAGATGCTAAAGGGATAGAAGTAAAAGAAACAGTAAGTAGTTCACATGTACAAAATATGAAATAGGATGAAGTAATGTCCAGAGAAATTAAAACAAAATTAAGAAAAGCTCCTAACTGGAGAAGCCCAGGCCACAATGCAACACCTAACCTCTGGTTAAAAGTATTAGCATCTTTAAACAAAGATTTAGCCCTGAGTAATAACTACTTATATGTGCATCCCAAATAGACACCAACCTCGTTAACTACATGAAAAATGAAACTTCTCTTTATGAGTGAAATTGCAAGCTATCCTAAAAACTATAGACCAATAACTTGCCTACTGACGATGTATAAACTATATACTAGAACTGATGCTGAAGGAGTTTATAGTCATTTAGAAGAAAACTCAATCATGACAACAGAGCAAAATGTTAAGAAAAGAAAGTCATAACGAACAAAGCATCATATGTTGTTACATAAAGTCAGGTCATAATAGAGAACTGTAAAAAAGGGAAGAATCTAAGTATTACATGGATATATTACAAAAAGGAGTTTGACAGCAGCCCACATTCATCTATAAAGGAATGCTTAGAGATGTATAAGATATACCCTACATTGATCAGTTACATTTAAAGTGACTATAAAACAGTGGCAAACAACTTTTCAGCTAACCCATGATAAAGGACAAATGATTATCCCAGGGATAAAAGTTCAAAGGGAGATATTGCAGGGAGACTCTTTTTTTACTGCTGCTCTTTTGTCTTGCCTTAAACCCATTAAGCTGTCTACTTAACAGATTAGGTAATGGTTAACAGTTTGGCTTGTATATGGCAACAAAGTGTAAACACTTCTCATCATCTTTTTGTGGATGACTTCAAACTGTATAGTTCATCAGACGAGAAGCTGAAAGCAAAATTTGAAGTGGCCAAAACTTTCTCAGATGATATAAGAATGTCATTTTGATCTTGATAAATGTGCAAAAGCAACATTGAAAGCAGAAAATCCGCAGCACCAAGAAAATATCAGTCTGGGACAGGAATGTGATATAAAGGAACTTGAACAGGCTAGAGTGTATAAATGTTTGGGAACTGATGAAGGGCCAACAATAAAACATGAACAAATACAAACAAAAGTTAGTAATGAATATTTTAAAAGAGTAAAATTAATTCTGAAATCAGCCCTGGTATCTAGAGGCAAAGTCCAAGCTATTCTTGTTCTAACTTACAGTTTTGAGGTGATTGACTGGACCCAAAAGATAATGGATCAGTTAGATAGAAAACAAGAAAAATGTTTCACGCTTACCAAATGATATATAAATCAGTGAATGTTTGTCTTTTCGGCTTTTTCCCGGTAAGGGGTCACCACAGTGGAACTCTGGTCTGCTAATGATTGGCAGTAGATTTTTACAAAACGCTGAGGTGCCAGCTCAACGCCCAACCTTCAACGAAGGCATGTCCATTTCCACACGCATGTCTTTCAAATGCTACCCAACCATGGGGCGGACATGCAGACTCCACACAGAAGGCACTCCCAAGCCATGCCAAGAATCAAACGGGAGAACCTCTTGCTGTGATGTAACAACGCTACCGCCGTACCACCATGGCTTATATATAAATCAGTGAATACCATGATTATATGTTCCTCATTCTGAAGGGGGTATGGGCCTGCTCGAAATTGAAAATGATTCTATGAATACAGCTGCAATTGTAAGACTGCATACGTATCTACTGTAGTCATCAGATCCAGGCATAGTGAAAGTTTTGAAACATGAAGATAACAAATCTAAGATGACTTCCCTGCTTAGTTTAGCAGGAGCATATTGGTGGCAAACAGGAATAGAAACCAAACCAGAAGTAGACAAAAAACAGACAGCAACTGAAAGTGCCAAAAAACAAAAGAAAGAATATACTGTAAAGAGAAGGATCAGATGAAAAGGCAAGACATGTGGAAAAGATATAAATGCAAGTACAGAAAACTCCTGGAACAACCTCATGTTGATCAGGATCTGATGCAGGAAAGGTTAAGGAGAGGTGAATTTAAACCAAACAATGAAAAGTTATTATTAGCAGCCCAGGACAGTGCACTATGTACATAGTGGTTTACAAAGACTGTTGAATATGTCGGAGAAACAGCCAAATGCAGATCCTATAAAACAGAAGTGGAAACAGTTGCACTTCTAGTTGCTGGGTGTGATACACTAATGACAGAGGGCCTGTGTACTGAAAGGCATAATAATGTGGCAAGACTGCTGCATTGGGGATTGTGCAGACATTACAATACTGAAGTAGCTGAGAAACATTGGAAACATGGGCCAAAAGTATTGTAGAGAATTATGAAGTTAATATTACATGGGATCACCCATTACTAACAGTTCAAAAAGTACATGTGAGAAAAACAGATTTAGTAGTCCATGAAAAGAAGACAGAAGTATCATTGATCATTGAAACTGCTACACCCAATGATTACAGTACCTTATGTACAGACTACTACTACCAGGAGTAGCAGGCAGAAACACCCAGCGATTACAGTACCTTACATACAGACTACTACTACCAGGAGTAGCAGGCAGAAACACCCAGCGATTACAGTACCTTACATACAGACTACTACTACCAGGAGTAGCAGGCAGAAACACCCAGTGATTACAGTACCTTACGTACAGACTACTACTACCAGGAGTAGCAGGCAGAAACACCCAGTGATTACAGTACCTTACGTACAGACTACTACTACCAGGAGTAGCAGGCAGAAACACCCAGCGATTACAGTACCTTACGTACAGACTACTACTACCAGGAGTAGCAGGCAGAAACACCCAGCAATTACAGTACCTTATGTACAGACTACTACTACCAGGAGTAGCAGGCAGAAACACCCAGTGATTACAGTACCTTACGTACAGACTACTACTACCAGGAGTAGCAGGCAGAAACACCCAGCGATTACAGTACCTTACGTACAGACTACTACTACCAGGAGTAGCAGGCAGAAACACCCAGCGATTACAGTACCTTATGTACGGACTACTACTACCAGGAGTAGCAGGCAGAAACACCCAGCGATTACAGTACCTTACATACAGACTACTACTACCAGGAGTAGCAGGCAGAAACACCCAGCAATTACAGTACCTTACATACAGACTACTACTACCAGGAGTAGCAGGCAGAAACACCCAGCGATTACAGTACCTTATGTACAGACTACTACTACCAGGAGTAGCAGGCAGAAACACCCAGCGATTACAGTACCTTACATACAGACTACTACTACCTGGAGTAGCAGGCAGAAACACCCAGCGATTACAGTACCTTACATACAGACTACTACTACCAGGAGTAGCAGGCAGAAACACCCATCGATTATAGTACCTTATGTACAGACTACTACTACCAGGAGTAGCAGGCAGAAACACCCAGTGATTACAGTACCTTACATACAGACTACTACTACCAGGAGTAGCAGGCAGAAACACCCATCGATTATAGTACCTTATGTACAGACTACTACTACCAGGAGTAGCAGGCAGAAACACCCAGCGATTACAGTACCTTACATACAGACTACTACTACCAGGAGTAGCAGACAGAAACACCCATCGATTATAGTACCTTATGTACAGACTACTACTACCAGGAGTAGCAGGCAGAAACACCCATCGATTATAGTACCTTATGTACAGACTACTACTACCAGGAGTAGCAGGCAGAAACACCCAGCGATTACAGTACCTTATGTACAGACTACTACTACCAGGAGTAGCAGGCAGAAACACCCATCGATTATAGTACCTTATGTACAGACTACTACTACCAGGAGTAGCAGGCAGAAACACCCAGCGATTACAGTACCTTACATACAGACTACTACTACCAGGAGTAGCAGGCAGAAACACCCATCGATTATAGTACCTTACATACAGACTACTACTACCAGGAAAAGCAGGCAGAAACACCCAGTGATTACAGTACCTTATGTACAGACTACTACTACCAGGAGTAGCAGGCAGAAACACCCAGTGATTACAGTACCTTATGTACAGACTACTACTACCAGGAGTAGCAGGCAGAAACACCCAGTGATTACAGTACCTTACATACAGACTACTACTACTACCAGGAGTAGCAGGCAGAAACACCCAGCGATTACAGTACCTTAGGTACAGACTACTACTACCAGGAGTAGCAGGCAGAAACACCCAGCGATTACAGTACCTTAGGTACAGACTACTACTACCAGGAGTAGCAGGCAGAAACACCCATCAATTATAGTACCTTATGTACAGACTACTACTACCAGGAGTAGCAGGCAGAAACACCCAGCGATTACAGTACCTTATGTACAGACTACTACTACCAGGAGTAGCAGGCAGAAACACCCAGCGATTACAGTACCTTATGTACAGACTACTACTACCAGGAGTAGCAGGCAGAAACACCCATCGATTATAGTACCTTATGTACAGACTACTACTACCAGGAGTAGCAGGCAGAAACACCCAGTGATTACAGTACCTTACATACAGACTACTACTACCAGGAGTAGCAGGCAGAAACACCCAGCGATTATAGTACCTTACTTACAGACTACTACTACCAGGAGTAGCAGGCAGAAACACCCAGCGATTACAGTACCTTATGTACGGACTACTACTACCAGGAGTAGCAGGCAGAAACACCCATCGATTATAGTACCTTATGTACAGACTACTACTACCAGGAGTAGCAGGCAGAAACACCCAGCGATTACAGTACCTTACATACAGACTACTACTACCAGGAGTAGCAGGCAGAAACACCCAGCGATTACAGTACCTTATGTACGGACTACTACTACCAGGAGTAGCAGACAGAAACACCCAGCGATTACAGTACCTTATGTACAGACTACTACTACCAGGAGTAGCAGGCAGAAACACCCAGCGATTACAGTACCTTACATACAGACTACTACTACCAGGAGTAGCAGGCAGAAACACCCAGCGATTACAGTACCTTACATACAGACTACTACTACCAGGAGTAGCAGACAGAAACACCCAGTGATTACAGTACCTTACATACAGACTACTACTACCAGGAGTAGCAGGCAGAAACACCCAGTGATTACAGTACCTTACATACAGACTACTACAACCAGGAGTAGCAGACAGAAACACCCATCGATTATAGTACCTTATGTACAGACTACTACTACCAGGAGTAGCAGGCAGAAACACCCAGTGATTACAGTACCTTACATACAGACTACTACTACCAGGAGTAGCAGGCAGAAACACCCATCGATTATAGTACCTTATGTACAGACTACTACTACCAGGAGTAGCAGGCAGAAACACCCAGTGATTACAGTACCTTACATACAGACTACTACTACCAGGAGTAGCAGGCAGAAACACCCAGCGATTACAGTACCTTACATACAGACTACTACTACCAGGAGTAGCAGGCAGAAACACCCAGCGATTACAGTACCTTAGGTACAGACTACTACTACCAGGAGTAGCAGGCAGAAACACCCAGCGATTACAGTACCTTACATACAGACTACTACTACCAGGAGTAGCAGGCAGAAACACCCAGCGATTACAGTACCTTATGTACGGACTACTACTACCAGGAGTAGCAGACAGAAACACCCAGCGATTACAGTACCTTATGTACAGACTACTACTACCAGGAGTAGCAGGCAGAAACACCCAGCGATTACAGTACCTTACATACAGACTACTACTACCAGGAGTAGCAGACAGAAACACCCAGCGATTACAGTACCTTATGTACAGACTACTACTACCAGGAGTAGCAGGCAGAAACACCCAGCAATTACAGTACCTTATGTACAGACTACTACTACCAGGAGTAGCAGGCAGAAACACCCATCGATTATAGTACCTTATGTACAGACTACTACTACCAGGAGTAGCAGGCAGAAACACCCATCGATTATAGTACCTTACATACAGACTACTACTACCAGGAAAAGCAGGCAGAAACACCCAGTGATTACAGTACCTTACATACAGACTACTACTACCAGGAGTAGCAGGCAGAAACACCCAGTGATTACAGTACCTTACATACAGACTACTACTACCAGGAGTAGCAGACAGAAACACCCATTGATTATAGTACCTTATGTACAGACTACTACTACCAGGAGTAGCAGGCAGAAACACCCAGCGATGACAGTACCTTACATACAGACTACTACTACCAGGAGTAGCAGGCAGAAACACCCAGTGATTACAGTACCTTACATACAGACTACTACTACCAGGAGTAGCAGACAGAAACACCCAGTGATTACAGTACCTTATGTACAGACTACTACTACCAGGAGTAGCAGGCAGAAACACCCATCGATTATAGTACCTTATGTACAGACTACTACTACCAGGAGTAGCAGGCAGAAACACCCATCGATTATAGTACTTTATGTACAGACTACTACTACCAGGAGTAGCAGGCAGAAACACCCAGTGATTACAGTACCTTATTTACAGACTACTACTACCAGGAGTAGCAGGCAGAAACACTCAGTGATTACAGTACCTTACATACAGACTACTACTACCAGGAGTAGCAGGCAGAAACACCCAGTGATTACAGTACCTTACATACAGACTACTACTACCAGGAGTAGCAGACAGAAACACCCATTGATTATAGTACCTTATGTACAGACTACTACTACCAGGAGTAGCAGGCAGAAACACCCAGCGATGACAGTACCTTACATACAGACTACTACTACCAGGAGTAGCAGGCAGAAACACCCAGCGATTACAGTACCTTATGTACAGACTACTACTACCAGGAGCAGCAGGCAGAAACACCCATCGATTATAGTACCTTATGTACAGACTACTACTACCAGGAGTAGCAGGCAGAAACACCCAGCGATTACAGTACCTTACATACAGACTACTACTACCAGGAGTAGCAGGCAGAAACACCCATCGATTATAGTACCTTATGTACAGACTACTACTACCAGGAGTAGCAGGCAGAAACACCCATCGATTATAGTACCTTATGTACAGACTACTACTACCAGGAGTAGCAGGCAGAAACACCCAGCGATTATAGTACCTTACTTACAGACTACTACTACCAGGAGTAGCAGGCAGAAACACCCAGCGATTACAGTACCTTATGTACAGACTACTACTACCAGGAGTAGCAGGCAGAAACACCCATCGATTATAGTACCTTATGTACAGACTACTACTACCAAGAGTAGCAGGCAGAAACACCCAGTGATTACAGTACCTTATGTACAGACTACTACTACCAGGAGTAGCAGGCAGAAACACCCATCGATTATAGTACCTTATGTACAGACTACTACTACCAGGAGTAGCAGGCAGAAACACCCATCAATTATAGTACCTTATGTACAGACTACTACTACCAGGAGTAGCAGACAGAAACACCCAGCAATTACAGTACCTTATGTACAGACTACTACTACCAGGAGTAGCAGGCAGAAACACCCAGCAATTACAGTACCTTATGTACAGACTACTACTACCAGGAGTAGCAGGCAGAAACACCCAGTGATTACAGTACGTTACGTACAGACTACTACTACCAGGAGTAGCAGGCAGAAACACCCAGCGATTACAGTACCTTACATACAGACTACTACTACCAGGAGTAGCAGGCAGAAACACCCAGCAATTACAGTACCTTATGTACAGACTACTACTACCAGGAGTAGCAGGCAGAAACACCCAGTGATTACAGTACCTTACGTACAGACTACTACTACCAGGAGTAGCAGGCAGAAACACCCAGCAATTACAGTACCTTATGTACAGACTACTACTACCAGGAGTAGCAGGCAGAAACACCCAGCAATTACAGTACCTTATGTACAGACTACTACTACCAGGAGTAGCAGGCAGAAACACCCAGTGATTACAGTACCTTACGTACAGACTACTACTACCAGGAGTAGCAGGCAGAAACACCCAGCGATTACAGTACCTTACATACAGACTACTACTACTACCAGGAGTAGCAGGCAGAAACACCCAGCGATTATAGTACTTTATGTACAGACTACTACTACCAGGAGTAGCAGGCAGAAACACCCAGCGATTACAGTACCTTACATACAGACTACTACTACCAGGAGTAGCAGGCAGAAACACCCAGCGATTACAGTACCTTATGTACAGACTACTACTACCAGGAGTAGCAGACAGAAACACCCATCGATTATAGTACCTTATGTACAGACTACTACTACCAGGAGTAGCAGGCAGAAACACCCAGTGATTACAGTACCTTATTTACAGACTACTACTACCAGGAGTAGCAGGCAGAAACACCCAGTGATTACAGTACCTTACATACAGACTACTACTACCAGGAGTAGCAGGCAGAAACACCCAGCGATTATAGTACCTTATGTACAGACTACTACTACCAGGAGTAGCAGACAGAAACACCCAGTGTTTACAGTACCTTACATACAGACTACTACTACCAGGAGTAGCAGGCAGAAACACCCAGCGATTGCAGTACCTTATGTACAGACTACTTCTACCAGGAGTAGCAGGCAGAAACACCCAGCGATTATAGTACCTTATGTACAGACTACTACTACCAGGAGTAGCAGGCAGAAACACCCAGCGATTACAGTACCTTACATACAGACTACTACTACCAGGAGTAGCAGGCAGAAACACCCAGCGATTACAGTACCTTATGTACAGACTACTACTACCAGGAGTAGCAGGCAGAAATGAGGTCAGTGTGGAAGAAGGATACTCAGATAGTTCCAATAGTAGTAGAAGTAATGGTGTTATCAAAATGAATTTACAATCTGAAAAATTAATTATCATGGTGCTAATCATGGTGCTGTTACCATGAATGATCCGAAGTCTTGTTAAGACACTTGGTCTTGCTGGCTGGATTCTGCTGAAATCAAAGTCTAGTTATAATTGCATTTACAGTCTGTTGCCCACATAAACTTGCAGAGTGTACACTGATGCAGCACCATCTCTGAGCAGTAATCAATAACTTGTTATAAACAAACCACATGTACTACTGTTGCAGCTTTAGTTACACTGTACTACTTTACTTCTCAAACAGCATGGATGATATGAGAGATACAATGCAAAAAAAATCTCTAACAATGTTATCTGCTATAGTCTCTTTATAGTAGTTTTACATCCTGTTTTTCTCCATGGTGCTCTATTTTGGACTTTGTATGAGAACATCTGTTTGCTGGTGTTTGCAGAAAAACATGTTTTCATCCTGTAGAGAAATAATGCTGATATTGTCTTTTAAGGAAACACCTTGTGGAAAAACACATACAAATGCTGACTTGATCATTCAAACTTCCTTGGTTAACAGTGTCATATGACAGAAACATGTCCTGTTGTCCATTCCTTATAGAAGCTGCATACATCCTATTTTTCACATTTTTGCTCTTACTGACCATGTGAAATGCATACATCCTGTTTTTCACATTTTTGCTCTTACTGACCATGTGAAATGCATACATCCTGTTTTTCACATTTTTGCTGATTCTGTAGGAGACATGTCCATTAAGCAAATTCCTTATTTTTCAAGCCACGGTCATTTAGTATGGATGCTAATCACATATTGCTAAACTCTATTTCTACATTTAAGCAAACTTTAAGGGGATGGGAGGGTGGCCTAATGGTTAAGGTGTTTGCCTTACAAACACAAGGTGCAGGGTTTGAGTCTCACAAGGGATAATTGGCTAGGCTTAAAATGGCCTACAAGGGCAGTTAGCTTAGTACCAACCTATGAACCTATGTTGCATATTTGTCCTTTCAACCTTAATACCTTGTTGAGCATATTCTTACAATTCCCTCTTTTTATTTTAAAACATACTCAAAACACTTTATACTGATATGTATTTTTGATCGGCTTATATAGAAAACACATTTGGAAACAAAACCTTTAGTCTTCTTTTGATACAAGTCAAAATGCAATTTTACATAGTTAATACAATGATATCAAGTATTACTACTAAAACTGAATGTATTTAACAATGTTTTCTTTTGCAGACCATTCTGTGAACATATTTGGTTAATTTATTTTTTTACAATCACAGAATTTCATTTATGACTTAGTTCCATTAACTCTTTGCAGCTGCTGAATTAACTATTTACTTTTATTAATCATTTTATACCAAAAGATTAGAAATAGACTAATATCTATAAGAAACAAAAAACATGTGCTACTGCAAGCATTTATACACTGCTGAAAATATACAGTTTCAATATCATTTAACCATACCATTGTGGTCATATTTCTGAACTGCCCATTAACACCTTGGTTAAGTACTGAACTGGGCTTAGATAATACATATTTGAATGTAATTATTTCAGTATATTTAATACTTGAAGATTTAAAAAAAACATGATGTATACACTAAAGAATGTTATGTACATATTAATCCATTAGCTGTATGAGTACAATATTTTAATATAATTTTCCTCTAACTGGGGTAGCCAATACTAGTACAGATAAAATGATGGTCCAAAAACAGTGATAAAATTACTAGTCATAAAATTACAACTTGACAAATTATCTTTGAACTTGTTACTTTATAATGTGTCCTATACGGTATATATCTACACAGACTGTTTGCTACTCATGCATTTCAATCTAGTTACCCTGGACACATTTTTCTAAAATTGGTTCTCCACTGAATTATTTTGTATTTGTACATACAAAGACTGAAAAGTACATTTAGTCTAATCTTACAAATTTAATAACATTAACATCAAGCAAAATCTTGGAAAATTCTTATTTCTCTTTAGAAGTATCTAGTGGAATTGCCACCAGAGGCAACTACATACCCAACAATTAGAAACATTCATGCTTTTGCAACCAACATTGTCTTGCCAAAAACATATTAAAAATAGTGACCAGTCTTGCTCAATTTTTACATATATTTACTCTCTCTTGTATAGCTTTAATAAAGCAATTTTAAGCCATCCATTTTATAGCTTTACAGTTTAACAGGTTATAAATACAATTTAATACTAAAGAATAAAATAACTAGCATAATAGCTATTAACAGCTTTTAGCAACTTGTAAAATATCTTATCCTGTCAGGTTTAATCTGTTTATCAGTATTTCTAATGCACTAATACCTGTTTAACCCTCCCCCTGAAAGAGTATTGTCAAGAACGAATGAGATATTATTTCTTCCTGTAGCTTTATTTTAGACCCCTTTGCAATACTGCTCACACAGTCAGTGTAAAACTGAGAAAGTATCCCTCCCCCTTTAGTACTGCAGTATTGTTTATTTGCTTTATGCTGTGAGAATAGAATGTATGCAGCCCAACACTCTGGTTATACATTTGCTTTATTATGTTACTAACAAACTATATACCTTTGTCTGATATGATAATTCTTTTATAAAGTTTTTGCTGTTTACCCTCCTGCATAATTGATTTGAACTATATGTATATTATGGCACATTTGCTGGCTATACTTGATGTACCTGAGTTTTGTTTTACTTTTAACATTTACCTACAAACAGATTATCAGTGACATGTATGCACAATTGTGATGTTTTATTATAATTACCAAATAGCATTGCATGTGAACATTTAACAATTATGTTTTAATAATAATATTTTTTTTAGAAAAACTCAAGGCACTTGTCTGGCAATCAGTCTTGTTTTTTACCTTATCTGCTCAGTATTTCCTGTAACTATTTAGTCAGTCTGGGAAGGTCTGAGCTCACATTTCAGACTCTGTAGACGATAGTTAACTCTTTTAGCATTTTTACTTTAATCATCTGTTAATATACTTGCAATTTGATAGTAAAATGCAGTTATAAAACACTTAGAATTATAATAAGTATTTGTGATTTGCATAACTATGCATTTATACTACATAACTAGACATTGCTTTGCAATTAGCTTACATATTTTTTTAACTTTGATTTCAGTATTGTTTTTATTTATTTAACTGCTCTGTCATTTGTTTTACAAAGACTGCTTGACTAATACCATCTGTGATTTTATTTATTTTTAAAATTCAGAACTTTAACTGTTTGCTGTGGTGTTACTATTCAATTATAAAAAAACTGTAAAAAAAAAAAAAAAAGAAAATAGATAATGGCTTAACTAACACAAGTTTATATTTACATGATTTACATTTGCTGTTGTCTGCCTTTTCTCTTGTGCATTTTAACAGATATACTTTATATGAAAAAATACATACATGTCAGTCTTGTGACTTCAGCTTTTTACATCAGATCCTACCATGTATGCTTAACTATTTTCAAAACACAAACCTATTATAAAATATATCTCTTTTGTACAGATCAGCTGTAGTTTCCTGCACTTTTGCAATGTTTTCTTAAGCTCAGCTGTTATATGCAGGAAGTCAGTCTCTGTCAGTTCATTTAATTTATTTTCTTTATCCTGTAACTGCTGTTCAAAAGTTTTCTATAATGTTACACAGTCTTTCTGACATTTTTCAGAAACCTGTTCTGCTGAATCTACAACTCCTATGCAGTTTTGAAAATATGTTTGTATAATTTGTTTAAACTTCCTGAACTCATTGTGTCTGTCTTTTAGAAGTTTATTACATTTTTTTGTAACAAGATATACTGCAGGTTCTGTCAATAAGTGATTTGACTGTTGTTGTAACTCTGAAATAAACCTTTCACATGTGGTGACAAGACATAACTGTTCAACATCTGAATATAATGTAAGCATATTAACTTTTTCTGGTTCTTTACCATTAAAAGTTTTGTCTGTACAGTCTAACCTTTGAATAATGTCATGCAATACTATGCAGTGCAGCATAGTTTGTTTACCATATGACTCACTAGAGTCCCTCTAGAAAGACACCAGAAACTAAACCAATCATTGAAGTATATCACCTTTTACTCATACTGTGGCATCATTCTTGGTGAATGTAGAATGTTGTTCAGTGCAAAGTGCACACCTGCCTAAGCACACATTCAGCAAAATCAATAATGTTTCTTTCTATATTCCAGGAAGGTATATGTCAGGTCATTAACACCCATTTGGACTGTGATAGAAATACTGGTACCTATGATGTAGTGACTTGAGTGCATGGGTAACTTGGCAGATCCTGCCTCCAGATAAGTAACTACCCACCATCTTCTCATTTTTTCAGTCTGGTGAGTGGGGTGCCTCTGCATTATGCAATGGAGTCCCCTATGACAGCAGTCCTAAATAATGTGTTTGCTTGCCTTATGAGCTTTGTTCTTGGGGCTCCCCTGAGTGTAGTAGTGTGAGTGGTGTTTGGTGTTGTTTTTGGTGAGTGCTTTAGAGATTGCTGAGGACAGGTTTTGCCATTTATAGGCTTAAGAGGTCTTTCAGGTTTGGAAAGATTGCTTTCTATTGCCTTAGCATAAGTTGGTCTACAGTGGATATAAAAAGTGTACACACCCCTGTTAAAATGATAGGTTTTTGTGATATAAAAAAATGAGACCACAATAAATCATTTCAAAACTTTCCCCACCGTTAATGTGACCTATAACCTGTACAATTCAATTGAAAAACAAACAAATATGTTAGGGGGAAAAATATAAAAAAATAAAAAGCATACAGTAACCTGGTTGCATAAGTGTGGACACCCTTAAACTAATACTTTGTTGAAGCACCTTTTGATTTAATTACAGCATTTAGATGAATTGGTTGGCCTGACTGAAGGACAGGAAGCAGTTGTATAGAATACATGTGCCATAAAGTCTTTTTTACAAAGCCTTAGCTTGTTGGTCATTCTGTTTAACCGAATTGTATAGAATAGTTTTAAGCTCCAGGCTCAATTTTAACAGTAGCACTTTTTGCCTTATTTGTCTTCCAAATGTTATCTACAAAGGGCTTACTCCTGTAGTGCTTTGTGGAGGAGTTCAATATGAAATAAAACCTCTTTGAGGATCATTCTGCCTTAGTTTATTTTTAGTTCATAGGTAAGTATTAGGGTAGCTGCCCTTGCAGGCTATTTTAAGCGCAGCTGATTTCCCTCCAAAAGTGAGAATCAAACTCTGTGAGGTAGACATGTTAACCATTATGCCAACCTCCAGACTAGTTAAGCTGCTCTTTCAGCTTCACCATTTGAATGAGGATAGTAAGGACTCGACATAGTCATCAACAGGCTCTTGAAACTTTGCCATCACAAGCTCTGCAATGTCCTGGTTGATGTTTAACCATCATGCTATTATTCTGGCTTTTTCTCAACATTCTGTGATACCTTTTCACACTTTCTATATTTGGCATAGGATTTCTGCATGTTAAGATGGGGGTAACACTATTCTGTCTTGGTACAGCAATAAGCTATTGTGCTAAGTTGAAGTCTGATTGTGTATCACATTCACATGAGGTGCTTTGTTTGTGTCCAGTGATTTGGCCATGCATTTCAGACATATTGGATAACAGTTTGTAACTCATGGTCATTCCTATTAGATTGCTTTAGCTTTTTAATCCTCTTGATGGTCACAGTTGCCATTATGTGCTGCACATAGGCAGTAATGTCCCCTTCGGTGTCCAAAAATATTTGATCATGTATAAAATTTATGGATATCATGTCTGCTAGGATTACTTCTCCTGCACATGGGCTTCTCTGGCACTGAAAGTTTTCTGACTCACTAGCAGTCCTTGGCATCTGAGAGGTTTCTAGATTATAGGAATTAATCAGTAGAACCAATAGCATATGATCAGTGTATACAATGGAACTTCTCAAACCCTGAAAAGTATCTGAAGAATTTTTCACATGCCTACATGCCCAAAAAGTACTCTTTTTCAATCTACCAGTATCTCTGTTCAGCATCACTTGGTATTCTGGAGCAACAAACAAGGCATAACACTTGTTTATCCATTTGGAATAGTAAAGCACCTAGGGAGTAACTACTAGCATTAGTACTCACACTGCTAGGTTTAGTGACATCATAGAGTGCTAGTCCGGGAGCTGGTGTTGAACAGTTTGCCATTACCAGGGTATGTCTTGCTTTATTAGTTTAGTTAACGGATGTAGCATAGTTGAGAGATCTGTCACAAACTTACCCAAGAACTTAATCATGTCTAGGAATCATCTTAATCCATTCACACAACATTAATTTTACAATTTAGATATTGCGCTAACCTTGTTTGCATTTGGTCTGATTCCTCTAGTATTTATGCTGTGACTAAAATGCTGGAGCTCAGTCTTTTGAAAACACTGTTTATCTTGGTTTAACTTTAACACAGAATATTTGATAGTTTGGAGCACTGCCTTTATCACTGAAACTCTTTATCTGAAATACCAGGATGTCGTGCATAATGACAATAATGCCATCATGTTCTTTGAACAAGTCACTCATTTTATGCTGAAAATGTTCAGGTACCTGTTTTATATCAGACAGCAGCCATTTGAAACAAAACTTTCCCACTGGAGTAATGATGATTGTCTGCTATTGGCTTTCTTTTTCTAGGGGTATTTACCAAAATCCAATTGAAGCATCTAGTGCAAAAACACTTCAGCATTGACTAGATTATATGCTGTGTCTTCTGCTGTAGATAGAATGAACCTTTCTCACACAACTGCATTATTAAATCTGTTTTTTTTTAAATCAGCACTTATTTACACAGTTCAATACTCCATGACTGGATGTGGGTAATGCAAGATTTACCCATGGTTGGTGTGGTTTGATCATGAGGATGAAGCCTGAATGATTAAACAAAGCCAACCATGGGTAAAACCTGCATTAACCACATAAAAGAGTGAATTATTGGTATTATACAATGACATTATTTAACAAAAAAGTCTTCACTTTTCTTAAAAATGTCATTATATAAATAGACTTTAGTGTTCTTCTGTGGGTTTTTGGTAGTCTGGGGCATGAAAGATATGCACTGGGCATGTTGTGTCTCTAAACTGCACTGTATCGTTCTCTGCACTTTTTATGAATTTATGAGTTTCCATTGCTCTGGTCTGTATTCTATCTAGCACACCTCTGAACTGTATACATTTTCACAGAATGCCCCAGTATTAGCTTTATACTGTTGTTCTTTTCTGCAAAATAGCTATTTTTTTCTTGAAAATCATTGTGGCTGAGGTCAGTAAATAATGCCAAACAACCAAGAATTGGAGAGGTGTTTCAGAGGTAGTTTCTTTTGGACACAATTATTTTATAATGAGCAAGCTGATTGGACAGAGCAATCATCATGCGCATTTTTGAATATTAAATTAGTTGCTATTGTTTAATTTACTTGAAAAGTTAATATTAAAAAAGGTTGGGAATCTATATGCTGTTTGTGAATATTGCCTTGAAGAGACTGCAATGGTTGGTGACTGGTGCACATGGTGATTTACCACAAATCAAATGTTTTACAAGAAAGAGAGAAAAAATACGATGTAAAAAGGAATGTTCTGCAAAAAAATTGTCAAGGTGCATTATGCAAAGTACAATCAGTCCAATGGAGTGGCTGGACTTGTTTCTGTTTGTATAGCCAGGATTATACTGGGTGCTTTTGAATACAAAGTACTCTTAATTGTATAATTTTATTTATTTCATTGGGTCAGATAACATATCAGGCTACCACATTACCAGCTTGAAACTGTACCTGTCAAATCCCGTATAGAGGCTATTCAGTATCAGTGTCCAAACAGGATGAATAGCGAACAGAGACAGTCATTATCCCCTGCACAAAGGTGGAGCATCAACAGATGTCAGAAATTATAGATCCATAAGTCCAATCAGCTTCGTCTGTAAGGCTACAGAGAGGATCATTATGGAATTAATAAATAGGAACATAAATAGCATACATACCTTGACCCAAGCCAGATCAGTTTTGTCAAAGATAGATCCTTCTTGCTTGGCCTGACTGATTTCTTTGAGAAGGTTACTGAAGCAATGGATAAGAGAAACTTAGTACACACCACATATCTAGACCTTGAAAAGTTTTTTTTTAACACCATCCAACACTCAACTATCATTGCTAAACTCTCCCAGCTAAATATTAATCCCTGTGTAACTCATTGGATAGCAAATTGGCTCACAGATGGAACTCAGGAAATGAGGGTAGGTAGTTCTACCTCCTGCAAAAGACCTCTCATTAGTGATATTCGCACGGTTTCAGTCCTTTGAACACTCCTCTTTGGCATTTACTTTTCAGAGATCAAACCTATGCCAGCGGTGTGTGTCTGACCAAGTTTGCAAATAACTGTAAACTTGGTGCCATAATAAACACTCCAAAGGACACCAAGATCCCCCTCTCACAGGAGGGCCTTTACCAAACAAATAGTTGGTGTCATAAACATGGACTAAAACTAAATGACAAAACATGTATAACAGTCTCCTTTGACAAGCATGACATTCTCTGTAGCTATCCCATCGACAACACACCCATGAACTTTGTCAGTAGTCAGGGACCTAGAAACCTATGTGGACTGTTGTCCTTTGATCACTGTGTATTCACTATTAAGCCAATCATTGAGTATAACTTCCCCTTTGGTATGTACTTGTCCAAACACTTAACACAACTTGAATGACCACTATTCCTTCTCACCAAGAAAATCATAAAAACTATAAAAACTACACTGACCATCTCAAAGCCTTGTCCCATGTTCTCAGTATCATTCAGGTTATTGAGGGGCAATTTCTGTCTTGCATGCAGAGCCTTAACAAGCCCTGTCTTCTGATCTGCTGCACATCTGCAAGTCCAAAGGTGGAATAAACAGGTCTATATTAGATACTCGAAGTTACTGAACTTCGAATACGATATGGTTGACACCATATCATCGAAGTTCAGTAACATCGAATACATAATAAAAAAAATTAAAACATGACAGGAAACACAACTACTTGCTGTAAGCAGGGGGGACAAGCCCCCCTGCATCCCCACACCCCCCGCTACTTAAATATACCAACTCTGAGATCAAACTACAGTACAGTAAAGGGAAATATTCCCTTTCCGCACTGTAGTGCGATCTCGGAGTTGGTATATTTAAAGATCGGGGGGTGCAGGGTAGCTTGCCCCCCTGCTTACGACAGTTCCTTTCTGTCTGTTGTTTTTTAGGGGGGGTTTATGTTTGAAATTATAAAACTTCGAACATACAAGTTTGATCTTGTGGTGTTCGAAGTTTTATACTTTCAATCACGTAAAAGGAACTTGGAATAAACACCTACTAAGAGATCTTAATCTGTTCTGCAATATAACTAGAACATGTTGGAAGGAGAAATCTATATCACAATGAAAACACCTCCTTTGGAATTGTATTCCTCTCCACATTAAAGAAAGTGCTTCCCTTGCTCTATTCATGTGTAATCTAGATGAATGGATGGGAGACGACAAATTCAGCCTGATTTATCACCCTTGTCCCTTATGAATAGGGGTAAAATGTAAATGTAATGCCCAGCTCAGGGTTATTTCTACTTAAATTACAAGGGCTAAAAACTTCATGGGAACATAGGATTAGACTTTTAAAGATCTTCATGAATCAATAGCCTAGTAAGTAACTGGGAGCCTATGCACAAGTACTATTCGCATGGACCACTCAGTTCAGTTGCAGTTTCTATTATGCCAAGGGTTTGCATTATTTTCAGTTCTTCCTGTATGTACCTTGGACAGCACAGGAAATGGTACTCTCTTGTGTGTTGTCAAGGGATATGGATCAGCATTTTATTTTAATTTAATTCTTACTAGTTTACTATTAAGCAGACCAACACCACCTAACCCATCCACACTGACTTCATTTATTCTGACAGTTAAGCCCATCTTGCATGCCACAGCTTTGCTGAACAGTTTCTTATGTACAGCCCATCCAGCATGTAAAGCCAACACTTAGACTAATGCCTTTACTTTCAGAAAATCTATCACTGCACTAGAGATTGCTGCATGGCTACATACTTCAGTCTCCCCTTCATGTAACTGCAGATGCTTGATAAATTTCTGTAGGTAGCATGTGGCATCACAGTAGCATCAGCCCCTGTATCAATCATAAAACTCACACCAGCTTTATGACTAAGAAGTGTATCTTGCAGTCTGCTTCAAAATCAATCACAGGAGACACTAGATCCGGCAAAAATGCTTTCTGAACATTATTTTGAGACGCAACCTCTTTAATTACTTGTGTCCTACAAACGACAACAAAATGACCCAACGTTTACGTCTCTTCCACCTTCGGCCTCATGCTACACACTGCTCTAACTCAACATGATTATGGTTACACTTTGTATTTTTGTCAAGCTTACAATCACTCTGCTTCTCATGCATTTACTTGCTTTGATCAGAATTATGTCTCTCTTTTTCTATATGTACATTCTTTCTGTGGCTGATCACACACACCATTTGCCATGTTTAAGTTAGCATTTTGTTTTCTAACTAATTCTGCCTCTCTGGTAATTTATACAGCCTTTTCCAAGATTAGATTTACTACTTCAGCATCATCCACCCCAGTTACAATTCTGTCCCTAATCCGTTCAACTTTTGTTCTGTTAAACCCTCAATTTACAGCCGGTTCATTAAAGCACCTTACAAAACTGGCAACACATTTGCCTTTGGCTTGTAAATATCTTTGTGAAACCATGACAGTTCATGTTTAATATTTATTTTTGGCAGAAGTTATTCATCAAGCTTACTAATTCCTGATTCATATGTAGCACTCTGGCCCTTTTAGAATAAAAAAGACCTATATATTGCCTTCACTTTTTCCCATTGAATAAAAAGGATTTACCTGGGTTTCTTCTGATTCTTTATCAAACTTGTTTGGTAATATAAAGCATGTGATCCTTTGTCTCCAGGAAGGGCAGTCAGATGTTTTGAGAATTCAAATGGCTGTAGTGGCTTAAACTTTGTCCTTTTTGAAAACAAATTTAATTTTCTTTTTTTTTTTGTTTTTTTTTTTTTTTTTAAAACAAGTTTATTGTTTTAACATATAAGAGAAATATCATAACAATTTTATACAAATAATTAAAAATAGGTATTATTATAATATTCAACAAAACAACTAAAGTATTTACAAAGACATCCACTACAATCAGATCAATTAATTAAACTAAAATACTGTGCTATTGAAATTAGAATTTTTTTAACAAATTTTGTAAATTATCCCATACAATAAAATGTGATGTTTTTCTAGTTGTTCTCATTCTAATTGTGCTTATTTCCATATGACACATTATATTCATAACATTTTTAAATTCATTGAACGAAGGAGGTGTATCTGAAATCCAATTTCTAGTTATTATTTTCCTAGCCACTGCTAGGATAGACCATAACAAGGGAAGCTTAATCTTTTAACACATTGAGGTACAGGTGTGTTGAATAATATAAGAGACTTAGAAATAATGAAATTATCTGTAAAAGAGCCTGCAAAAATTCATTAATTGACTTCCAGTATTCTTTCAACTTCATACAGTCATAAAACATATGAGCCCAGTCAGCATTAATTTCTACATTACATCTCTTACATAGATTATCTTTATTATTAATTTTATTCATCATCAAAGGTGTATAAAAAGATCTATGTAAAAATTTCCATGTATAAAGTCTCCAGACAATGGAAGATGTAGTTCTATAAGCAGATTCCAATATATATTGTTTATCTTGTTGAGTTGGTGGGTCCCCATTAATAGAGGTGAAATAATTCCAGTATGAATCTACATTGTAAAAGTTTCTTGTCTGATAATTTTATGTATATATGAAAGTTTACCTTTATCAGAAACTTTATGCTGTAAATTTATTATCAAGTAATCAATCAGTTTTGGAATAGATTCTTTAACTGTTATAGACATTAGATCTATTTTATCAATGAGATGTTGTCTAAAGATCTGAACCTCTAACCAGCAAGTTTCTCTTAGATCAAATTCTTGTTTTAAGAAATCTAGATTTTTAACTTTATTATCAGATATCAGCTGATACCAGTACTTTAGATTATTATCTATAGCTAAATGAGCTCCTTCAGAAGTAGATGACATAAGCATACCCTGACTATAAATTATAGGGAATACAATAAAATTCCATTCCCTATACTTAGGGTGCATGAATATAAAGTTACGATAACTAATAATAATATTTAATGGGTAACAGACCATATGTTTAGGTGTAATAGGTGAAGTACAAAATTCCTTTAGCAACCACAACATGGAGTTATTTATAATCATATTTTTATGTGTTAAGGAGATTTTCATGAAGTGCATACTAATTAGCTCCCAATAATCTTTCCATTTTGCGACATATGACCGATCTATTAATAAAGTAATAACTTTTATAATAGAAGAGATAATATATAAATTAAAGTCTGGAAAAGAAATACCCCTTGAGACCAGCTATTAGTATGTTTCTTTAATGCAATCCTAGGTCTATTAGGTGCCCATAAGAAATTTAACATTAGTGTATTCAGTTTCTTGATAGTTATTTTTGTAGGTGAAAGTATTATTGATTGTATTAAGTATAAAATCTTGGGGAATATTATCATTTTAATAATTGTAAGTCTCTCCTCCATAGTAAAAACATATTATTCCAGGTATTAAAAGATTTTGTATATTAAGAAAACAGGTATTATAGTTATTATATATAATAGATTTAATATCTTTAGATAGTATTATACCTAAATAAGTTATCTGACCTGAGTTGGGTACATATTTAGTAAAATCACTAATGAGAGTATTTTTCATGTATATATAGGTAGTATTTTAGTTTTTTCTTCATTGAATATTAAACCAGAAATACTCTTAAAATTCATCATTTTATCAAATAAAGACTGCATAGAAGAATTAGATCCTGCTGATGTAATTAGAACATCATCTGCAAAAAGTTGAATTTTTGATGTTGTATTTTCTTCTATTTCAAAACCCTCTATGTCAGTACTGTTTCTAATCAAATTAGCCCAAGGCTCCATTACTAAAGTGAATAATAGTGGAGAAAGTGGACATCCTTGCTTTGTACCTTTAAGAATGGGGATTTTTTGTGAAACATATGTTCCTACCTTAATATAAGCCAGCGTTCCTTTGTATAAATGCTCAATTAAATTTACAAATGCATCAGAGAAATTTGTGCACTTCAGTAAGGTAAACAGATAGTCCCAACTTACTGAATCAAATGCTGAACCTATATCAAGACTAATAAGTGTTAAATCTTTCTTTTTCCTATTTGCAAAATCAATTAATGTTAAAGTTCTTCTTATATTATCGAAAGTATTTCTATTTACAATGAAGCCCGTCTGATCTATGTCTATAATGCCAGGGATAATTGTCTTCAATCTATCAGCAAAAATACTCATAAACATTTTATAATCAACATTAAGTAATGAGATGGGTCGATATGAAGAACATCTAGTTGGATCTTTATTAGGTTTTAAAATTGGTGAAATAAATGTATATTGCCAAGATGGGGGGGTTATTAACTCAGTTTGGGCCAGAATAAAAACCTTATGTATTAATGAATATGTAGTTTTAGAAAGGATTTTATATATCTCTGGTATAATACCATCATTACCCGGTGCTTTGTTTGATTTAAGCTTATTTATTTGTGTAATAACTTCTGTATATGAAATACTCTTGTCCAATAGTTTAATCTGTTGTTTATTAAGCTTTTTATTCATGTTTGTGGTTATAAACTCCTTTATTTTATCTTTAGGTTCCATGTTAATGTTGTTATGGTTAATCCTGTGAAAGTGATTTCTAAATTCATCCAGTATTTCTGGTATACTAGAAACATTCTTCTTTTCCTTAGAGAAAAGATTTCTTTCATATGGTTTTGTTTATTCAATCTTTTTGTTTTATTTTTAAGTCTATGTAAGTATTTGGGGCTTATTGAATAAGACAAAAACTTGTATTTCTCTAAAGTTATTTTAATTTATGAGTTAAAATTTCTTTGTATTTCTCATTTAGTTTGTTTATTTCTTCAATAACTTTCTTGTCCATAATATTTTCTTTATTATTATGTTTATAAGAGTCTAGTTTACTTTGAATATCTAACAATTCCTTATCCCAAGATTTCCTTTTGTTATTATACCATCTGATACTTTGTCCATATAGATATGATTTTAAGGCATCCCAAACATAGACAATGGAGACTTCAGGAGTATTATTTATGTCTAGAAAATGTTGTACTTCTGAAAGTATATATTCTTTATAGTCTTTTAGCTGAGTTAAGTATGCTGGTATCCTTTTGATCTGAACATTATGAGTATTTTTATCATGAATTCAAAAACAATTGAGTTATGATCAGATATAGGACATGAAATGATTTTGGAATTAATTAAATCTGTTACCATCTGGTTAGAAATAAAGACCCTATCTATTTTTGAATAAGTTTTGTATCTGTTAGAAAAAAAAGGTGTATGGTAATGATTTTGACTCTATCTGATTATTAATATCATTCAAATGATAAGAATTAGCAAAATCATTTAAATGTTTTGCATTAGATGTAATTCTTCTTTTCTTTATAGTGGTAGTATCACTTTCATGTAGTATACAATTAAAATCACCAGCTAAAATAATATCCCCTATAGAGAATGATATGATCTTATCAATATGATGTTTCACTGTATTAATACCAATTCCAGGTATCCAGTATACATTAATTAAAGTGTAAGACTTCCCATTAATTTGTATTGTAACCATACAAAACATTCCTTTGTCATCCTGATAAGACTTAATGGTTTTAGGAATGGGCATACTTTTATTCCATAAAATAGCCACTCCTCTTTTTTACTGAGTGTGCTCTGAACTAACCAATACTGCATACTTATTAGTGGCTAGTTTATCAATATCTTTTTTCAAGAGATGGGTTTCTTGCAGGAAGACTAGATTGGCCTTGTGTAGATTAATGTATCTTATTAGGCTTGCCCTTTTACACGGATTATTCAATCCATTAATGTTTAAAGAAATTCCTTTTAAAGATGTCATTTGGCATTTTTAAAACTCAAGAATCTTATGATCGAAATAACAAATAACAAGATAAATAATGTTACATCTCCTCTTTTAGGTGTACCTTTAAATATAGCTGTATTTATTAAATCTCTTATGGGATTTTGTATAGGATTCAATTTTGTTTGTAGTGACAATGAGTGTACAAAATATATTGTGGATGTCAAAACTATATACATATAACAATGAACAAGTGAAAATAATGTAAGGATTAAACCTTGCATCCCGCCTGGAGTTGAAAACTCCAACTTAGAGCAGTATTTACTACTCAAGTTAACCCCCTACCCTAAGCAGCAGTACCTCAGCTACCACCTTATCAATTTAATACTAGTTATATTTAACTGAGGTTAACAGTTTTCAATTCAATTATCTATCAAGACAAAACTACACATTTGGTAAAACAGCATCATATAAACTAAAATAAACTTTTTTTTTTTTTTTTTCTTTCTTTTTTAAAAAAACTGTTCATACTATTATATAGATCTATGTAATATATAACACTCGAATTCTAATAGCATTCAAATAATCTTAATGTTAGAAATCAAGAGGAGAGAAAATTATGTTCTAACATTCATTTAAATCAAAAACTTTGGCTAATATGATTCAGACATTACATGCATTAAGATGCATCTATTTTCTGTCGTGAATTCTATCAACAGCTTCCAAAAAAATCTTGAATTGTTTGTATATGAGCATTTACTTAAACTCATTATTGTCAATAGAGTAAAATATTGTATTCATAAAAATTATTATAAATCATATTGCATAGTTATGCAGATTCTCAGAAACACCTGCGTTATTACCTAAAAAGCCATCACACACATAAACACAGACACACACACATACATATACACACACACATATACACACACACACACACACACACACACACACACACACACACACACACACACACATACATATACACATACACATATATACATACATACACACACACACACACACACACACACACACACACACACACACACACATATATATATATATATATATATATATATATATATATATATATATCTGATCTCACTGAGTTGTGTGTTAGTAGAGCACTATCCTACTTGCTGTCCCTAGAATAAATCTGTCTGCTTTATACAAAATAATGCACAGCAAACACATATTAGTAACCAGATTTTACAATCATGCTAACCTGCTGCTTTAAAATATATCACATGACATTTCTTCCAGAATAGAGTTATAAGATTATTTATGCTTGCCAATCAGATGAATTAAATGAGTTATAGTAAAGTATATGTTTGGGACACAAGTTTTTAACACAGATTATCATGCTACTGTTAAGTAGATTTTCAAAAACATTTAAATAAATGTTTCATTTTCTATGCCTTCTAAAATAAGACATTTACTTGCTACAAGAAACTACATCATCTAAACTCATCATAACTGACATATTTTATGAATAGAGTATTTTTCCTGAATCTGTGGTGTGTCAGTGTGATAACCTTGTCAATGTTTATACTAACTGCTTTCAGTTTCTCTGTGAAAATTCTGTGAGTGAAGCTTCTGAGGAAACTCATGGACACTATGCATGAGACAGCCCACATCCCAGATTGTCTCCCTTAACATTTTGGTGGGAAACTTATTAAAACTTGTGGCAAACATTCATTTTGTCAATAGAGTAAAATATTGTATTCATAGAAATTATTATAAATCATATTGGATAGTTATGCAGATTCTCAGAAAAAAAGCCATCACACTCACACACACACACACATACATATACACACACACACACACACACACACACACACACACACACACACACACACACACACACACACACACACACATATATATATATATATATATATATATGATCTCACTGAGTTGTGTGTTAGTAGAGCACTATCCTACTTGCTGTCCCTAGAATAAATCTGTCTGCTTTATACAAAATAATGCACAGCAAACACATATTGGTAACCAGATTTTACAATCATGCTAACCTACTGCTTTAACATATATCACATGACATTTCTTCCAGAATAGAGTTATAAGATTATTTATGTTTGTCAATCAGATTAATTAAATGAGTTATAGTAAAGTATATGTTTGGAACACAAATTTTTAACACAGATTATTATGCTGCTGTTAAGTAGATTTTCAAAAACATTTAAATAAATGTTTCATTTTTATGCCTTCTAAAATAAGACATTTACTTACTACAAGAAACTACATCATTTAAACTCATTATAACTGACATATTTTATGAACAGAGTATTTTTCCTGAATCTGTGGTGTGTCAGTGTGATAACCTTGTCAATGTTTATACTAACTGCTTTCAGTTTCTCTGTGAGAATTCTGTGATTTGAAGATTCTGAGGTAACTCAAGGACATTGTGCATAAGACAGCCCACATCCCAGATTGTCTCTCTTAACATTTTGGCGGAAACTTATTAAAAACTAGTGACAGACATTCATTTAGCAGTGTAAATGCATCTAAACATGACAGAACCTCCACAATGTATTCCACAGATCATCACAGCCTCTATGCAAGTGAAATTAAACTCAAAATTACCAACAAGCAATAAAACTCAGCATTCTTCTCCCAACTCAATTTTCATACAAATCCTATTATTCACTGTGCCCACACAGTCTAAAGCATTTCTATATATTAATAAAGAAAAGAAAAGAGAGTAGAAAATAAAAGGGGTGAGGCAGAAATAAAAAATGTAAGAGAAAGCTGTAAGAAGTATATACAATGGAATGTTACTTACTGTTTATATTAATAGAGTTAAAAATAAAACATATTATTTACTCTTATTTAGTTCTGATTATTATTAGTTAAAGCATGACAGATTATTTACAAACAAGCATAAGCAATATAATCAAGAAAGTATAATTAGAAATAGCATTTGAAGAACTTATAAACTTTTACAAGAAATAAATATGTTATTATTCTATTAATGATATTTTCATTACTGTTCTCTCCTGCCCTCCCCACCCTTTACCCACTGCATAATCTAAATAGAATGTCATTGTTTAAACAAAGAAAATAATAAAAGAAGAAGGAAAAAAAGGTAAAGATAAAAAATGTATCAAATTACTAACCTTACTTTTTTCAGAAAGAAAACAAATCGAGTCACAGCCTGCCATTAAATCCTCAGGCATTTTGACTGGTTATGAAACAAAACATTTCTTTGCACATAGAGAATAACTTTGATTAAATCTTTTCCAAAATATTTGTGGCTTTCTGGAAATGCAGGAACTATATTCAAAAAGATTAATAATGAACTAAAATGATGAGAGAGAAAAAAACATATAACAAATCATTTGTTTTTAGTCTCTTCTTCTTCTCTGAAGTCTTCCAGGAAGCTTCAGTTGCCAATCTCTTTAATGAAGAACTAGCCCATTCCATTTCTTCTATTTTATCCAAAATCCTTTTTCTTTGACAAACAGTAAAGCAGAGTCTAAATCATCAAGACCTTAGAACCATCAGGAAGGAAGATTTTAAGCTTGGCAGGAAACAGAAGGTATGTTTTAAACTGTGCTTTTAAGCTCCCTTATTAGTGGCAGAAAAACTTTTCTTTTAGCAATTACCATGGAAGAATAGTCATTGTCAAAACGCACAGTTGTCTCATTAAACTTAACAGGAGCTTTAGCCCAAGCAGATTTAAGAACCATCTCTTTATCAAAAGATGATAGAAATCTAACTATAACTGATCTAGGATAGTATTTGTTAGAGTTAGTATTAGCTATAGATCTATGTGCTCTTTCGATACCAAAAGAGAATGCTTCTGGTAAACCTAAAGTTTTAGGGAGCCATGTTGTTAAAAAAGAAGTAATATTGTTACCTTCAATATTTTCTGGCAGTCCAAAAATCCTAATGTTATTGCCTAGATCTATTTTCCAGGTCATCCAGCTTTGTTTGTAAATGTGTATTTTGTTTCAGCAGAAACTCAATGTTGATTTCCTGTTCTTGTATTTTATTTTCCATGTCATTCACAGCTTCTTCTATGCCTGTCATCTGGATCTTCTGTTGTTGCAGGTCCATATGTAACAAGTCTATTTGTTTTGTAGTTTTTTCTATGAAAGTGTCTATTTTAGTATCCATTTTATCCATCTTAGCAGTAAGTTGCTGGACTATAATTATCAGAGACTGAAGTTCTTTCTTGATGCTGGAGTCTTGAGAATTTGTCTTACTGGAACTCATTTCAGACTGATAAACTGACAGGAAAATTTCCAAAGTAATTTCTGACAGGAATATTATTAAGATTTCCTTTCTTTTTTAGATATAGTTCAAGAACTATATAAAACAAACATATTTAGAAAGAAAATTACTTCAAGAATTAATTTTTTAAGTAATTAATTCCTGTCAATGTAATGAAATTGGTGGAGCTGAAGAAATCTGCTGCTATCCTGTGTTCATCCTTGGCCACGCCCCCAACAAATTTAATTTTCTAAGGCGGAATGGCTTAAAATTGGTAAAATGACCACTTTGTGAGGTAAAACTGTTTTTAATACAACTGCTTACTCTAAGCTTAGCAGACACAGCTCAGCTCACTGGTGCAGTTTTCTGACAATAATTGTATTTTAATTTTTATATCCCAGTTATGACACCATAGGCCTGATTCCAAAAGATTTGCTCTGGGTGTAAATGACTTACTCTGGTGTAAGCTTGATTTATATATAGGCCTTACACTGGAATAAGTCACTTACATCAAGATCAAGTCTTTTGGAATTTGCCCCATGCCATGATGTTCTTCTCTGATTACCAATAATATTGATCAGTAGTGCTGTTTATGTCAAGTTACACCAGCATTTTCATCAGTTAGGTAGCTTTTTTTGGTACAAAATGGCAGCTCAGTAAAAATGATAAAACTGTTCAGTCATTATGACAACACTAGCACTAGTCACTAGACATAATACGCAGTGGTATAAATACATGCTTAAAATGATTATGTTATATGAGAATTCTTAAAGTGGCAATGGCTATAAGGCATATTCACACAGTATTGTTAGTCTGTGATGTGTTTTGGTTGTGAAAACAACTCTCTGTGTCAATGCTTACATTTAACATCAAATACTTTCAGCCCTGGTTGGAATGGTATTTTCACTTAGTAGAGAGGATGTCTGAAGAAATCCTATATCCTGTCTGAACTTTTGTCAGTAATCATTTAGGTTTCATACAAGAGGAACAAATTTAACTTGTGTTTGTAGTGCTTTTGGGTCTGTGCACATTTCTTTGCGAATTCATAATTCAAAACACAATCAGAAACTGTGATAGAGAGAGGGAGCACAAAACAATTGCAGCAAATCTAACAAGCCAAAGGCCCCAGAAATAAGGCCATAACAGACCAGGCTGTGGCTGAAATACATCTCCTAGGCTGTGGTTCTCCTTCCTTCTTTCCTCATTGATTTTTTTAAAGTTAACGATCATCGCCAGTATATCACATGCATCACCATCATAGCAACACAAATGCTGCATTTTCATTTAGCAACATCCATCACTCTTACTTAATGCCACCAACTGTTGTTAGAGTACCAGATATAACTCATTTTAGAGATACACAGTGCAGGATGCTCCTCTCATATAGCATCTAAATGGTGATTTACGTTAATGTCATTGATAACCGCTCAGATTTGATACCAGCATCAAATTCGGTAACATCATTGCTGTCACAGGGGAAGAGCAAAATGAATAAAGACTAAAGCAAAATGAAGTAATGCCATACAAGAGGTCATTGGCACATTGCAGTAAAAACCTGATAGAGTGGGTTGTCTTAGTATGCAGGCATTAGACTCATCAGTAGATACATCAGACACATTAATAATAGTAGTAGAGGGAAGGGATAGATGTGTCCTGGACTTTAGTTGGCAACAAGTGCTATAGTGTCATGAAACACCAAATATCACTTAACTGTGTGTCTCAAAATGCATTATAAACATTTTACTAATTTAATTAAAAAAAGATTGAATTATTTTTCCTTAGCATACACCATTGTCTCACTTCTATCATCTATGTCCGAATGTATTTCATAGGACTAAAGAAACAGAAAGACAGACATCAAGAAAGTAATGGAAAAACTTTTTTTTCATAACCTTATATTACCACAAGCAGCTCAAAGTTGAACAGCTAATTACTTTATCCCACCTTATTTATTTCCTGCGGTGTGAAACTGACAACACTGACCAGTGGAGAAGATTACAATTTCTTACATCTCAGATAGGGATCCAGGTGAGCAACACTGAAAGATGCCAATGATGGTTTATGAAATAACTCAGGGGACTAAAATTACACATCACTAGTAAATAAATATCTTATTAACAGCAGAGAAAGACCAGCAGAGCACTACAGGGTTAGTACTGTGAACAGACCTCATTAAATGCTTCATTTGTAACGTGGCAGAGTAAACTGCATATCAGAAGTTATAATGTACTCAGCTGTCATGTTCAGTAGCAAAGAGACAGCCAGAGACTTTAAAGAGCTGTGAAGGAATGCTAAATATTTAACAACCTTTGTGTAATATAAGGAACTGTAAAATGACACACCTGACTGGCAGAATGCTGGGTGTGGAGAAATAAAGTGTACTGAATACAGCAATCAGCAAACTGGAAATGTACCTTCTCATAATCATCACATAATGAGATAAAAAGAAGACAGAAACAAAAAACATTGCAATATCTGGCTATCTGTGGAAGTAGATATCATTTAACACTTTTGGTACAGAGTTCTTTCTTGATGTCTGTCACTGATTTTACTCTCATTTTATGACAGGATAGTTGGGTACTCAAGAGATTAGTATATTTCGGTACTGGATGATGACAAAGGGAAGTATATGGATTTAAAACTATTTGGCTGATCTGCACCTGTTTAGGTAAAACAGGCAAAATGTTAAGGAGTATAGGTTGCAGTGTTAACAAAACGAAGAACAAATTGTTGCAGTCACTCAGTGTCATGAATTTGCAAATGGCAGTGGATTTATGCTAATTTTTGTACAGGTCTGCAATGAATATTCACACCTTGTTTAGTCACCATATGATTATTTCAGCATCTAAAGCTGTGGGAGTCAATAGTGGCACTCCTAAGGCAGCAAAACTGAGAAACAGGGCATCCCTTACATAGGTAGGTTCATAGGTTCATAGGTAGGTACTAGGCTATTAACCCTAGGGCCTATATAAGTCTAGCCAAAAAGGTACCCTGGCTTTCACCACCCAAGAAAATTATTTTCCTGTGCCCCTGTCGAGCAGAGCCACAGAAGTGATCCCTGGGGTGAATTTCCTATTTCCCATCCAATCATCAATATTTTTCTTGAAGAGTGCTAATGAGGAGCTCTGTTTGACATAGATAGTAGTCTGTTCCAGAGTATGGGAAATCTCTGGGACAGGAATCTATCCCTCCAGCACGTTCTGTTTAATGTGGTGGCAAGGTTTAGATCTCTAGAGCGTGCAGCTCGGAGGGATTGGGATTTCTTTAAGTGGAGCATGTCGAACAGCTCTGGGTTTGACATAGCTTTGTATGTTAGGCAGAGATTGCCTCTGAGAAGGCGATATGCGATGGAGTAAAGCTGGAGTTTTTTTAGATGGTCTGCATAGAGCATCTGTTTGAGGCCAGTAATCTTCTTTGTGAGGTATTTCTGTGGCCTTTCCAGTTGTTGTAGATGTCTTGTGAGGTACATACCAAAAGGGGCATTGTACTCTATAATGGGTCTAATGAGTGATGAGTAGAGGGGAACAATGACCTCTTTTTTTCTGGATGAGAAACCTTTTGTGATGAGGTGAGCCATGTGGAAGGATTTCCTGACCACTGTGGCAATGTGATTATCAAAGGAGAGACTACTGTCCACCTGTGTCACAAGATCTCTTATCACACTTTCAGCGTTAAGTAGACTACCACTTATGCGGTAGTTCATGGGTACAGAGTTTTTACCAAAGGGGATGAAAATACACTTTTTGGCATTGAGCTTGAGGCCATGGCTTTGACACCAGGCATCTGTCTCAGTGAGGCCCTTATGTAGTATGTCCACTGCAAGTCTCCATAATCCTTGAATGTATTTATTCTGGAGTGAGATAGCACAAATTCAGAGGAAAGGGATGAAGTAAGGAAATCACTGTCCTCACTTTGTGCTCTTCTCCATGACCAGCCACCATAATAAGACACCAATAATCTTTCAGGGAAGTATACCTCTCAACTGTCCAGATTTTCACAGAACATCCAGATTTGTGCTTCCTATTTTTGGTTTGTTCCCCATAAAATAAATGTATTGCTTGCAAATCACTGAGGATTGAAAATATTAAATAATACTAAATAATGACACAGACATTTGATTTTCAAACTTCATATCCTTCAGAAAATACATAATAATGCAAAACCTGTTATTCTAGCAACTTTCTAAGTTTATAGGAGCAATATTAAAATCTGTCCCTATTTCTGGGTATTTGCCCCACTACTATTTCTGGCTTTGTCCAGGTTTCTTGCACTGAGAGGTTGAGAGTTATGCAGGGTAGACAAATTTTGAGTGTCGATCAGCTAGCTAGCAACACAAACATTTGTTCTCCCATTTTGAATACATTGTTGTATCATATACAGTGATAAAAAAAAAGGGAGACTTTTTTTTTTTGCAGCAAGACAAGTCCCACTGAACTCCCCACATGAGGTGGTTGCATTTCCCCACACCCTACTACTTTATGTATACCGACTCAGAGATAGCACAAAAGTGGAGAAATGGAATATGTATACTATATATGTGTATATACCATATATACATATATATATATATATATATATATATATATATATATATATATATATGTATATATATATATATATATATATATATATATATATATATGGGTCCCCTTCACATGGTCGACAGTTCATTTGATCGACAGTTATTTGGTCGACAATTCATATGGTCGACAGGCAGATTTGCCCCCCTCCCCAATGTTGTGCGACCCTGGAGTTGATATATATAGTTAGGGGGGGTGGGGGGCACAGCCCCCCACATTGGGGGGTGAAGCCCTCCACATAAAACTGCTTGTCATCTAAATAGTGGCAGTGTTATGGGAAGATTTTTACTAAGGTAAGGTGTATGCGCTTGAACTTTGATTTTTTTTTTGGCGTATATATATATATATATATATATATATATATATATATATATATGGGTGACACTATGGCTCAGTGGATAGCATAGTTGCCTCACAGCAAGAGGTTCCCCAGTGCAATTCTGGGCTGGGGTGCCTTCTATGTGGAGTCTGCATGTCTTCCCTGTGTTGCATGGGTTTCCTCCGACATTCCAAAGACATGCAGTAGGTGGATTGGACACCCTAAATTGGTCATAGGTGAGAATTAGTGTGTGAGTTTGGTGTGTCCGACCCATTCTGCAAACATGGGAGGAGGGTTGGGTACTGGGATAACAACCTGACCCTGTAAAACCATAACCACTGCAGTAACAACAAGCACTGGAGAGCACTCATTACCCAGAGATAGAGACAGTACATATTATATATATAGTTTTATATCT
>NC_056742.1:399683977-399798977 GCF_019279795.1 Protopterus annectens | reverse complement strand
TGTTGGCTGCCCTGGAAGCTACCATTATTCCCATATCTGGCATCTGACGCAGCTGTACCAGACATTTGCCAATGGGGACATCCCACATGGACACTTAGTGGAGGATGCTGGATATGCACTGGAGCAGTGGCTGACGACACCCATCAGAAACGCACACACACCTGAACAAGAATGCCATAATGAGGCACACGCACAAACACGAAATGTAATAGAGCGTGTGTTTGGGCTGCTCAAGTCACGGTTCCGGTACCTGGACACATCTGGTGGAGCCTTGCAGTACTCACCAACTACAAGTACCCAAATTGTCATGGTATGTGCTATGCTACATAATATGATACTGCGAAAACAGCTGCAGCAGGACCAGCATAGGGCCGGGACAAACTGCCCCCCACCATTGCCAAGGCCATCACAGGGAGAGCGTGACTTGGAGGAGGAACAACCTGAGTCTGCCCCAGTAGGCAGGAGGCGTCCCCAGTATACCCTGGCCTTGGCAAAGAAGCAATGCATAGCACATACACTGGCTCAGTAGGAACCCTGGGAATGATACCCCTCTCTGACTCACTCATATAGTAAAAGGGATGCCTAACATGACACAACCTGCTTTCAAACATGTACAGGGAGTGTAGTATGTGCATCCGACATAGGCAGCCCTGCAGCACCACCTGAGGCATGATTTCCATGTGTTAAGCAATGTAACACCATCTAGTATATGCAAACATGATGACCCTGCCTAACATCTCACCCTCACCAAGCATGATGCCACACTATGAAGACAACAAGATCAAGTACAATAATTGGCTGAAGTATTGCTGCTAGTCAAAGGGGAACAAATGGCTGTCAGCCTGGGATGACATTCCGAGCAAGACATGATGCTCCACCTGCTAGGGATGGCATGCACCCAGCACACCTGGCTGTGTGGATACTGGCAAAGGCTGTTGTCACCCCCACTGTGCCTTGAATAGGTAAGGCTGGAAACACAAACCCACCACCATAGGTAGCACAAGGGATAACAACCTGGACGTAATGCTACCCAATGCCAGAAGTCTAAACTGCAAGATGCATGCAGACCAAACCCACCTCAGCATGGAGAATGGTAATATATGTTCTGTAACAGAAACCTGGGTCAAGGCTCAGAATAGCACCCTAATACTACCAGGTTATGCCTTATACCATACTTTACAGCCCCAGAACATGGAACAAACTACAATAGGAGTGTGGCTATCAATAATTGTCAAGGATAACCACACCCCCAGGTTGGTACCACAGCAAGAAGCAGCATGGACTATCCACAGGCAAGTAACAGTGGCTCAAACTGCGTCCCAGTTTGCAGCCTGCTACAGACCACCCTCCCAAACCCAGAAACCCCAGTCAGCCTTCCTGAAGACACTGCAGAGTATGAATGTCTCACCAAATACCAAACAAGGCACACGCAAAGTATGATATAGGTGGTAATCCATTATGTATGGAAGAAGTAATCAGGGACCTAGGGACACAAATGGACAGTAACCCACCATGTGACACTCACATTGCCAAGGTGGCCAGGAAGACCTGCTATATTGCCCTCCTTAACATGAAAGGATGCACATGTAGATCAAGAGAGGTCACTGTGCCCCCATACTCTTCTCTTATCAGGCCCACACTTGAGAACAATGCCCCATTTTGGATGTACCTTACCTGACACCTGCAGCAGTTAGAAAGACCCCAAACGTACCTCACCAAGAGGATAAAGGGTCCAAACATTTGTCATCTGCTGCCTGGCTGAAGAAACCACAGCCCAATTCACATGCATACTGCCCAGTCAGAGGAGATGTATGCCTGATGTACATGGTCATGTCCAATCCAGAATGAATGGACATGCTCCACTGCAGAAACTCCAAATCCAGCAGAGACACCACAGTGAGATATCTGAACCTCCACACATAGATAAATAGGATGTGCTGGAGGGATAGATTCATAACCCAGAGGCTCCTTACACTCTGGAACAGAATCCCAGTCCATGATAGGCTGAGCTCCACACTCATACTCAACAAGAGAAATCCGGTCAAGTGCATGGGAGATAGTAGGTGTACACTGGGGGTCATCTCTGTGTCACATCTAGCAAAGTAAACCCTAAATTGGCATAATATGCACATTGCAAGGGGTGTCGAAAGCCACACACAGTCTGTCTAGGCTCAAACATGGCCAGGGCAGATAGCCTAGTATGAACCTATGAACCTATGACGATACAAATTGTGCAGGACACAAAGGATAATCACACAGCTGTCCTAACTGATGGTAGGAACCATGGTGATAATCCACAGATATGCTCTGCATTACTCAAATATCACAAACAATACACCAAACCCACACACATTGCCAACATCCAACCTAACAGATTCTTTGCAAACTCCCCACCAGCACCAAACTGCCAAATATCTATCCCAGCAGAGTGCTGGCCCCCTGACATTGCAGATGGTGACATAACAGCCAGCATCTACAAAGCAAACCACACAGCATCAATGGTACCAGATGGTGTCCTGGGTTGTGTCCAACAAGAACTGTAAGAAGAATGGAACACCAAATAGCACTACTGCTCACTCTCAGTCTTACCACAGGATATGTACCCAAAGAGCAGTGTACAGCAACAGTGGTCCCTCACCACAAAGGTGGTGCCTGAATGGATACTGCAAACTATCACCCCTCAACCCTGACTATCTTGGTCGGCAAAGTAATGGAGAGGATGATCATGGACCCCAGGAATAACGAGATTGGGTACCTACAGACATTGGACCCTACCCAGTGTGGCTTTCATAGGTCAGATCCTGCCCCTTAAACATGTCTGACTCATGTGAAACACGCACCAAGGCCATTGATGAGGGGAATGTGGTTCACACAGCCTATTTGGACCTTGCTAAACCCTTCCATACAATACCCCAGTTGTTCAGTACAGATAAGCTCACCAGCCTAACTATAAACCACTATCCAAGTAGATGGGTTGCAAAGCAGCTCAAGGACAGAACTGACCTGGTCAGAAATGCTGCAGCCATGTCAGACTACAAACCAGGTACAACTGGCATCCCACAAGGCACGGTCCTGGGACCTCTCTTGTATGGTATATATGTCACATAGGTATAGGCCAACATGGAAGGACTGTGTCTGAACAGGTTTGCAGATGACTACAAACTGCCCACCATATCGGACCCTCCAGCTGACACAAGCATCCTACAAAAGGCACACATAGAAACAGACAAGTGGTGCCACAGCCATGTCAACAAGCAAAATGCAGAATAGTGTATAGTCATCCGCTGTGGAAACACAGTACGTGGCCACAAATTACCACATAGGTGTTAACCCATTAAGTACATCAGGAGCAATAAGAGACCTGGGGACACAAGGTGATAGATATCCTGCATGTGACAACCATGTGTCTGTAGTGGTTACAGAAACATACCATATACCCACCTAATCATGAAGGTAAGCACAGCTAGGTCAGGGTAGGTCATTGTGCCTCTCCAGTCATCCATCAGCATCCTCACAATTGCATACAATGGCCCTTGTGGGATGTACCTTAGCAGACACCTGCATCAACTGGAAAGACCCCACAAATACCCCACCAGGAGGATCTCAAAGCTGTAACAGATGTCATGTGTTGCCTGATTAAACAAACTGCAGCTCCACACAGTGCCATACCGCCTGGCTAGAGGTGATCTGTGCCTGATGTATAAAGCCATGACCAAGCTGGAATCAATGGACATTTAGCACCATGTAAAATCTGAATGCTGGTGACCTATGCACATGACAGGCCTGAACCCCAGCACAGACATAAACAGGACATGCTGTACCAGTTGGTCCATAACCCAGAAGCTCACTCCACACATGACTAAACTCCCAGTACAGGTTATCCAGGGAGTCCCTCATTGACTGTCATCCAGAGGAATCATGATGACTGGATGGGAGATGGTAGGTGTACCCTGGATATCACTTGTATGTCACGGGTAGACAGAGGCACAGCACACTAACCTTGAAATATGTCATGACAAACACCAGTAAATATGTGTGTTGAAGGACAAACACTCTCTGACTAGCATTACAAATGGCCTAGGGCACATGGTCATTGTTTGTCCCTGTCCACACAAGTTGTGTAATACATTAACAATGTCGGACAATCTTGTTCTATGTTGTCCATATCTGAACAAAAAGCAACAAGGTCATATCTGCACAACTGGCCCTCACCCAGTCTGGTGTGCTCACTATAAATATTACAAGCAGTGATAGGACTGAAACCGATGATACTGTCCACCACAGTGAAAGTACTGAACTAATACACTATACGACAATACACTGTTTGGTCAGTATGAAAGGATGTTGACAACTGTATGCAAACTATCCCATGGCAACCCTGCAGGCACAGCATAATGCCTGTGAGGTTCAGACACAAAGCAGTTGGGCAGTAGGAACACAACCTGACATCCAACACTCAACTGTACATGTGAAATATAGATGAAGTCCACACACAAACACAAATGTGGTGGACCACAGATCTCAACATATGGAAAGTTCACACTGGGCATGCTCGCACACTTAGATAAATGAGACGTGTCAGTCAAGAAGCCATATAAACTGTGAACTGGGCATGCTCACACACTTAGGCCATGTCACAGTTCAGCAGTTGCACACACATATCTGGCATTTGTATGTGTTAATACAGGAACCTCCCACAATACAGAAATCTGCCCAGTGCACACAGTGAAAATACAACAGAGACATAAGTAAAGTAGTGGATCCCAGTCATATGCAAACATCTGCCACAGTACACAAGTTGTTCATATAGATAGGGAAAGCTATGGCAATAAAGACCCACAAACAGTTTATGAGCAACAGATACTTGCATCTGACAGGCAAACATATGGGCGTAGAGTTCAATACTAGGCTGTTGTCCCTAGGGAATACAAAAGGCTATCCACAGTGTATTTGGCGTCTGCCTCCGCAATACAGTAGGCCACTGTGCCTCTGCAAAGTTAATGCATATATATGTTCTCCCCCTTACTGATGGATAGTAACAGATGTACATACCTCTTCATAAATAATGATGTCAGCACACTATACATATGTCAGGAGCACAAATGATACCCAGTAATTTGAATAGCATGCTCATCTACTGCATCTCCCGCAAGTGTCATAACATAGTTAGGTAAGGGTTTGAATCCTGCAAGTGCTCAGTGTGTGTGTGTGTATGTAGGGGGGGGAGTAGGGTGTGTGCAATTCTATGTGTAAGAGAAATGTCCCTTTTGGCAACTAGTACAACACACCACATGCTGCATATTCCACTGTCTAAACACTGATGATGTCAGCACCCTATAAGTACAACAGGAGAAAGCAAGCCTCCCAGTAATGCAAATAGCTCACTCTGCTACTGCGTCTCTCACAAGTGTCATAACATAGTTAGGTAGAGATTTGAATCCTGCAAGTGCTCAGTGTGTGTGTGAATGCATGGGGGGGGGGGGTAGGGTGTGTGCAATTCTATGTGTAAGAGAAATGTCCCTTTTGGCAACTAGTACAAAACACCACATGCTGCATATTCCACTGTCTAAACACTGATGATGTCAGCGCCCTATAAGTACAGCAGGAGAAAGCAAGCCTCCCAGTAATACAAATAGCGCGCTCTGTTACTGTGTCTCTCACAAGTGTCATAACATAGTTAGGTAGGGGTTTGAATCCTGCAAGTGCTCAGTGTGTGTATGAATGTGGGGGGGAGAGTAGAGTGTGTCCAATTCTATGTGTAAGAAAAATGTCCCTTTTGGCAACTAGTACAACACACCACATGCTGCATATTCCACTGTCTAAACACTGATGATGTCAGCACCCTATAAGTACAGCTGGGGAAAGCAAGCTTCCTAGTAATGAAAATAGCGCGCTCTGCTACTGCGTCTCTCACAAGTGTCATAACACAGTTAGGTAGGGGTTTGTATCCTACAAACATCATGTGTGCTTTTGTCACACAGTTTGTCCATGTGTGTGGGGTGTTGTTCCCAATATTGCATGACATAGATTATATCAGTAATGTCAATGCACACATAATGTATGTGTGTGCCATATGTACCTGTGACCTTTAATAGTTCCCATGTCTGAAGCCTGCCTCATGTGAATACATGGAATTTGCATTAGACAACTTTATGACTGTGGTGTTCTGTGCAGGGGCTGCATGTGGTATGTGATTATACAGTGTGAGTTGTATATGGTGTCATCCTACCAGTGAGGAATACACGTCTGGTCTGGAGCATATAGTCCACATGTTGTTGATGAACAGGTGCAGCATGTTTTCACCTCTTGTGGGAGTGGTAACAAGTTGTTCCATAGCAATTCAGTGAATAAATGCTAGGAACCTTTCAGCTAGGGTCTTGGAGCTAGAGTAATGCTCACACTCTATGTTTGGGTAGTTGCAGTCCACCCATATTATGGTGTTTGTAGAGACCGTCATATTCCCAGTGTTGTCAGGAAGGCCAAGTGGGTTTCCTGGATATGGGAGGGTGGTGTGTGCCAGGCTATGAACCTGAAGGAAGTCTAACCCACTGTTCGTTGCACATGGATAGGCTCTGATGCTTTGTGCTGTGCCACCAACCTGGAGGTGTGTGTATCTGTGGTGCCTTTGGATACTTCCCCCCTGTTCTGGTTTGGTGCATGTTTAGGGGACAACAAGCATGGTATGAGGTATGACCTGGCAGTGATGGGGTGCACCTGGGAGCCTTGTACCAGGATTCTGTTACTGCACAGATATTGCTGTTCTCCATGCTAAGGACAGTTTCCAGTGCATGCATCTTGAGGTTTACACTGCTGGCATTGAGTAGCATTACTATTAGTGTCCTATCCCGTGTGATACCTGTGTAGGTGGCTATGTAATTTGAGCCTTGCATAAAAAGGCACTATGTGTGTAGCAAGAGCCTTTGCCAATATACAACAGCCCATGGGTGACAGGTGCAAGCTGTCCCTAGCAAAGCATCGTGGCTTGTCTAGCATGTAATCCCACGCTGACAGGCATTGGATCCCCTTTGAATGTCACCGAAATATAAGCCAGTTGTAGAAATTGATCATCCTGTCTACATATTGTGGCAGCATTCTTGGTGAGGGTAAGATGCTACTCAAGGTCAGGGTCATACCAGCCTGTGCTACATGCTCAGAGAGCCCCTCTATGTCCCCTATCACATAGTCCAGGGAGGTACGTCACAGGTCATTCACGCTGGCACGGACAATGACTGAGTCATATTTGTACATGCCTTGGAGTGACCTGTATGCTTGTGTTATGTGGTGGATCATAGTGCCCGACGGGCATCTCACTGTGATCTTCTCCTTGTTCAGCCTGGTGAGTGGGACCTCAGTGTACCTGATGATAGAGGTACCTATTACAACTGTAGCAGGTGTGTTGTTTAGCCATACAGGCTGTGACTGTTCGGCACACAGGCTTTGTGAGCTATGTGTTGCACGTGCTCTGTTCTGGCGTATCGTTTGCTTGTGTGTCTGCTTCGCAGGTGTCTGCTGCTCAGGCAGGATGCTATTCTGAGACTCCAAGAATGTTCCTGTGTGTTTATGAGTTTGGATTGCTGTCATGGTAGGTCTATGTGAGACTGGTATTGTATTCACTGTAGTATCCCACTCTACCTGACAGGTTATGCCAGTACTGAGTTAAGAGAGCTTAGCCCCCAGTTTGGCTATGTGGTTGCATCTCTCACATGTGTTGTAAGTTTATGGGAAGGGGAGAGGGTTGTCTGTGTACATGAGGCAGCTGTAACATTGCCACATGACTCACAGATTCACCAACTGGACCAGAGAGGAGATTGATAAGTGACCTTTGCACATGCTACCATAGTATTGTGAATTCCATAATAATTAACAACACATAGGGCCAATGGGGAACAAGGTACTCAAGGTGAGTATGTGAGGGTGCAGTGCTTCTGATTTGTTAGTGCTGGCATATATAAATGCTTTCGTGAGCAAATGCCAGGTAAGTCATATGCAATGTGTTACAGGCAACTTACATGCAAACAGGACAAACAGTGATGTTCTGTCAAGTGAGACATGGACATCAGTACAGTAAGCAATACAGATGTCTCTAGGGATCCACAGAGGTGCTGTATATCTGCATTGCAGGTGGAATCAGTGTTTCAGGGAAATAACAAGCAAACATGCATACAAACAAATCTACAGTCAGCAGGCCTGGATCTAGTCTATGCTACAACAAACAAGGTGCATGACTTCCAGTAGGTAACAGTGCAAATATGCAGGCACTATAAGCCTGTACCCAGAAATTCACAGGTCAGACGGGCAGGGTCCAGCCTCACCTCCCACAAGTGTACAGACCATGTACCTTCATAATGTAGAATAACTGGCCTGAAACCCAAGTGCTCATACCTGAACTAATACACATTTAGAATAACAGACACTGAGCCCTCACTCAGCAGTTCCAAACTTAGTAGGATGTATGCTAGCTGTCCTGGCACCACAGTATCCTTTACATGTATGGAGACTTTCCCTCCTGCCATAGTTAGTTCTGTGTTTTGGGGCTGTCAAGCATGGTATGAGGTGTGACCTTGTAGTGCTAGGGTGCTCTTGTGAGTCTTGAACCTGTTGTGTATTACTGCACAGATATCAACATCCTCAAACATCCTCATTGCAGAGTCGAGTGTGGACCGCATGCAACTTGCAGTTTACATGTCCATCACTGAGTATCAATACTTACATTTTTTTATCCCCTGTACTACCTATGTAGGTGGCCTTCTGTTGACAGCCTCATCACCAGTATGCAAAGATGTGCAGACATTACACTATGGTAATTACTATGGGTGTACAAAACAATACAATGACAATCATACTGTTACTGCATCAGGCATGCTGGGATATACCCACAACGATATCATTACACTGTACTGTTGACAACATGATACTATTACTACACTTCTATGTAGTCACCCTGTGCATCAGCACCATGTTAACCTGTTCCTGCACCGATGCTAAAGATTGCAGGAGGTGGCACAGTTTCATCATATGCACAGGGTGTGTACTTGGTATGCCTGAGTCTGCCACTGATACAACCAACTGACATGTATGTGTGTGTGTGTTGGTGAGGGACAGCAGTACAAGATGGGGCAATGTTGATGCAGTGTGTGCGTGTATGTGGTGGCCCTAGGTGTTATCAATTCGCATGTGTGTATGCATGCACACAGTTCCACCTCATGGCTGCCATATACAGGTGTTTGTGGACAGCCACAGACTGTACCTGCCAGGTCATACAGATCACTGTCTCTGGCCACGGACATGGTACCTGTGCCTGGCAGGGGTGCTACAGACCGTATCAGGTACTAAGCCAGACTGGGTACTGTCATCAGAAGCAGGTGGTTGGTGACTGGAGACAGGTCCCTATTGGGACTGTCCAGAGCCACGTGCACGTGGTCTCCTGGGGCGGTCTGATGACAGCACAGACCCAGCATTGCTGGGGCTGCTGCTGGCACTATGAGAGCGGCCTTGGGCCTGTTGTTTTCCGCGACGACTGCCAGCTGCTGCTGTTGCTGGCATACATCCACGTCGACGCCTCAACCGTCCACCATTGCCCTGGCTCATGGACATGTAGTTGTGGAACAGATCTAATGTGTCCCCCCAACATCTGTCAATGACCTCAGTGAAATTATGGATGGCAGCCGCAACATCATGCATACTGTCATTCATAGCTCTGCGACATGCTCTCAGCTCCCTCAGACCCTGTCTGGTGTACCGTTCCATACGTGACTGTGCCTGCATTACAGCTCGAAACATAGCTGAGGTTGAAGGACCTCTGTGGGCACGTCTGACAAGGGCAGTACACCCATGGATGATCCCACGAGAACCCCTGGACATCTGCCTGTGTGGTACCATGTCAGGACCCTGGCCATGGCTGCTGTGTGGGGATGCATGTGCCACCAATACCACATCACCCTGGTCAATGCCCACTGTATCCTGTCCATCACCTAGGGACATTGGTGACAAAGGATGTATTGGCAGGATGACTGTGCGCATTGATGGGGTTGACAGCTGTGTACTGTCAATTGGCTGACCAACGATGGACCCTGACACACCTCCCTGTGCCATTATACAGGTATCATCATTATCACTATCCATGGCAGCTGATTCAGGTTCCCTGCTGCACAACACCAGAGCAGCACCAGAACCTGTGGGAGTAATACAGGAAACACAGTTTACAATGTGTACACAATGTCACCACTGATACACACAGGCACACATGCACACATGCATACATGCGCACATGCGCACATGCACACAGGTGCACACATGCACACATGCACACATGCACACATGCACACAGGTGCACACATGCACACATGCACACATGCACACACGCGCACATGCACACATGCACACTCCTCAGTATATGAGATATCAACACACAGACACAAACACACCTGCAATCAAACACATAGCACTACTGCTTCAGCCTATTATTACTATTAGTATCAAGAGTATTAAAGGTATTGTTATTACACACTCACCAGCATGGATAGGCTGCCTTGCTGTTACACCAGAGGGACCTGCAGAAATGAGACATTTATTGTCAGTGGGCACAACTGTGCCATTGATACTGTGAGTATGATACAGTTCAGTAGTACAACAGTTGGCTTCCACAGGTCTACTGCTGATATTGAGAATATCACTCTTGCACAATAATTGCCAAGAGAACAGCTACAAACCGAGGACACACCTCACACATGCATAAACTACCAGTGTACATAACAGTCAACTATACATATGGCATGTTACCTGCACGCTCTGAGTCCTGCTGCTGGGTGGCTCCAGCCTCCATCATTATGCATGTATGCTGCTGCTGTTGTTGCTGTTGGGCTGGAGCCACAACACTTAGGAGTAGTCCCTCTAGTCTGGTGAGGGGGGATGTATAGCCACCCCACCACCTGTGGCAAGCTGTTGCCTGTGGATATCCGATGCATGCTGATGGACATTTCTAATTAAATCACTGCAGTGATGGCGTACCTGCTCATATGTCCGGTTATGCGTGCCTATGTCAGTTACCCGACGGACCAGGTCTTGCCACAGTGCAGCCCTCTCCTGCTGGTTCTGGCTGGTGCGGGAAAAGAGTATTGCGAAATCCCGCACCAGGCTCTGGTGTATCTCCTCATCCTCCGCAGAGGAGTAGGTAGGTTTTCGCTGGTGAACTATAGCCCTGAAAAGGAAAAGAAAAATATGTCAGCAAAATATGGCACACATAATACACATAATACTCGACTGTAGTGATATAACTTAACTCCCATATATAGCATCTGTCTGTCTATTGGGGGATACACATGTAAATGACCAGATATCAGTGCTCAGCCGACAACAGTGCAACAGTACCTGGCACACTCCATACGACAGACTAGTATACTCCAGCATTCAGCACACTGGTTCAGGTCCAATGCACAACCTCACACTGGGGGTTTGTATCAAGGTACTGTATGGGGAACATTATCAACCCATGCACTGCATGCAATGCACGTTACATATTTCACTGGTAATGCACACTACTCTTACTTGCCATAACCCTACCTACACCGCAGTCACATACAGGGTAACACAGCACAACATATGGCAATGTAGTATGTTTGGATCGCAATACCTCACACATCTGTCTCTGGCCTTACACCAAGGACACACACTACCATGACAGACAGACAGTCATGGTGAGCAATCACGCCATTACATAACATGCACCCAGTCACTGGCACACTCATTCCACCTCACATAGTTGGTTTACAATGGGTCTGTGGGTGTGCATTGTGTCTTAGGTAGGTAGTATGCTATTGGCCCTGGGGCTACAGCAGCATACTGTTATGCTACCCTGCCCCTTGTGACACATGTGATGTGAGCATACCTGCTCCTGTCAAAAAGTTACACAGGGTGACTCATATGGCATATTACCTATCTGCATAACATTCAGCAGGGGTATGTCTGACATCTACTCATGGGGAGCCTTGCTTCTTAATGCTGTGTGGTTTACTCCAGGGTATGTGTTATCTGTGGGTAAGAACCTGTACCTCCACCATGTGCTCTTTACTGCGGTGACAAGGACGACAGACATAAGTCATTTGGGTTGTGGATGTTGTGAGGTGTTACCATGGTTGTTGGACAACTGTCATAGGTGTGACTTAACTATGTATATCCAGCAGTGGTAACCTCTATGTAGGTAGTATGGGTGCGCTCTGTGGTCTTGTCAGTCACTCTGCATAGGTAATGTGTTTGAGTGCATTGTCACAGTTTCTTACGTATGACTGTGTCCTTCTCCATATCTGTAGCTGTCATGGGAGGTACATACCGTGTAGGACATTGTGGGGTGTATAGGGGTACAGTGACCTACATGTCCATAGCTGACACACCATGTCTGCTGACACATACCATGTACAGGTATTACAGGACTAGTGTGCCACTGTGAATATCAATGGGGAGCCTATTGTACACTTGTTGCCCCTGTTCCCCCCTGACACATGCAGTGGTGGCCAGGCAAGCACATATGTGGTGGTTACTGGTGTAAGTGTTTTGGAATGGGGTATGGTACTCCAGTATCCACACTGGTGTTCACTCCATGCCTTTGTCACCAGGCACCTGTTGCAATACATCTGCACACATGTGCCTCACTCAGTATATAAATATATATATATATATATATATATATATATATATATATATATATATATATATATATATATGTATATATATATATATATAGATATATATATATATATATACACATATATATATGCATATGTATATATATATATATATATATATATATATATATATATATATATATATATATGTATATATATATATATATATATATATATATATATATATATATATATATATATATATATATATATATATATATATATATATATATATATATATATATATATATATATATATATATATATATATATATATATATATAGATATAGATATAAAGATATGGAGAGAGAGAGAGAGAGAGGGGGGGTGAGACAGAGAGAGAGAGAGATAGTCATATAGAGACATATCTGTAGACAGTCAGATCTGTCTGTATATGTACATGTATCTACATATATCTATATATGTATGTGTGTATTAAATATATATGTATGTACATATTCTATCTATCTATATATGTCTATGTATTTCTACATCCCTCTCTATCTATGTATACATATATGCATATTATATATATATATATATATATATATATATATATATATATGCATATATATATATATATATATATATATATATATATATATATACGTACTGATGAACATCCATTACTGTACAACCTACATTGTACATTGCACTACAACCTACATTGATATGTGCACGTAGTTAACTTCACATACACATGTATGTACAGCCTTCAGTGACAGTTGCAGTATGTCCCCTGCCCTATGCACATCTTCATATACATAGATACAGACCAATAACACATATGGAGGGTTCACAGTATGTAGACTATTATATTATTACTTTACATTACCTGTGTTTGTTACAGCTGTTTGCGTTGGCTTTCTGATAGTTGGCCTGCTGCTGCTTCTCTTGCCAGCTTCAGTTTGCCTTGGCAGTGTCAGGTTGTGATGACAACTTGTTTGTTTTGTTGTTATATATTTTCTTTCTTTTCTCTCTCTCTCTCTCTCTCTCTCTCTCTGTCTGTCTCCACCTCCAGAGGGTGCAATGAAAGTATTGCATGTATGGATTGGGAGTACAGGATGCTTTTGTAGGTATCTGCACATGTCCATGTGATGGCCTCTGCACCAATTGTTAGCCAGCATTTACTAATTGCATGCAGCCTGTTGTGTAGTGATTGCAGTTCTCACTGTGATTTCAGGACAGTGCTATAAAAAGGTTTGTTAGGTAGGCGTAGCCCTTTCAGATTATCAGGGTGGGGACCATGCTGGTATGCTGTGGACACTGTTCTGTGAGTGTAACGGTTGGTATGTCTCTCATATTTCAGGCTGTGTTGTAGACACTGCAATGCATGTTGTACTGTAACCTGAGTATTCCTTCCTCCAGTTTCCTCTTCTCAGTGTGTATGTAAACTGACACCTAAGACTAGTAATGCTGTGTATATGGGTGTGTGTGCTTTCCTGTGGGACTTGTGGTGTAACTGGTATATAGCAGTGGCTCTTGCAATTTGTTGCTATGGCTTCAATATTTTTCCTTTACATTCACTCCTCGTATGCCTGCTAGGTGTCTTTATTGTAATGTGTTGCTATGGCTTTCATATTTTCCATTTACATTCACATCTTGTAATGCTTGCTATATCTGTTTGAGCAGCAATTCCCTATGTGTTTGTTGTGGTAGGGTGGTACTGCATGCAGTGTGGTCTGGCCATGGTGTGGGCCTTGACACTTAGAAGGGTATTTGATTATGCTGCTGAGCAGGCCTCAGATACTCTCAGGTGCATCTTTTATCAGCCTCATGGAATGGCACATATCAGTGGGATACACCCATGAAATGTTCTGATATTCTGCAGGTGTGACTGTGGGTTATTTTGAGCATATGTATTACTACACCATTTGTGACGTGCAAGTGATGCATACTTTCAGTAATTCATAGTTACCATAGCATGTGTTGTAACACCTTTCTGCCTACTGTTAGTACATTTCACAGGGAGTCAGTGGGGCACAGTTAACATTTGTTTTCAAATCAGGGACATCCCTGTAACTCAGTCACAGTTGCTATGTCTGGGCTCTTAACTATTAAACTATGGCAGTGTTTATCCTGCTCTGAGTATGTGTGTGGCTTGCAAGGTGCTACTGTGACATTATTACCTACTAGCTACCAACTAGCATGGCTGTTTCTCTTCACACACTAATATTTTACAAATCCACTAGATTTGACAGTAAATATACATGACATGCTTTGTGCACTAGACTTCCTATATTCCCTTTACATTCATTCCTACTATTTCATGATATATTTCTTTCAGCACAATGTTCTTGTATAGCAGTCATGGCTTAGTGGTAAGTCATGCAGACTACTGTTTCCAAGGTCCTGGGTTTGGAACTGACAGTGGGATTTTATTTTGCTTCTGAGCAGACTACAGGCCTTGTCATTCAGAGTGACTAAGGCACTTTTAAGCAGTTGTAAGCGGGTTAGCGCTGGTTTGCGCGGAGCTCACGCATGCGCACTGTCACTTAGCTTCGCGCACACACGCTTAGCTAAGCGCAAACAAGCGCACACCCGCTTACAACTGCTTAAAAGTGCTTACTCTCGAGCACACCCGTGCTAATTTCTTTGAAAGAAAAGAAAATGGGGAGATAGGAAAGTGGTGAAAAAGGGGGCACAAAGAGGGTAGGACAGTAGGAAAACAAGCTCGGGATTTGCAGGAAGGATGTAGGATAAGCCCATAGCTGCCCATTTCTTTATCAGCAACAGCTGTGCATATGTGTGTAATTTGGTGTGAAATTTGAAACCTTCCACCCCTGAGAGAGGGGTGAGGACAACAATATTTGTTGTACAGCCAATTGTAATTGCCAGTTTATATGTCCAGCAGACATGTCTGCAAAATGGGCAGCTATGTATGGGGCGTAATTTTTCTGCAGGAACAGAGTGCCCTTTTATTTTTTTTTCAGGTGAGAGTGGAATGTCAGGTACAGGAAGTAGGTATAGTTGAGGAGGTAGGTAGGGGAGGTTAACAGACAAGACAAACAAGACGCATACAGGGGTGGTGTATGACACATGTGGGGGGGAAACACAACTGACGGGGATTGATGTTTGGATATCTCGAGACCATGAGCCCACAGATGGCAACAGTGGAACTGTGATCCCCACCCATGGGCAGTTGCCACTGTGCCTTCACTGCCCAGGACAGGGCTGTGCTGGGGGCTGTGTAGGACGGGCAGCAGGCATGCCCGTGAGTTGTGCCACCCGTGCCTCAAGCTGGCGTAGGGGCTCAAGCACATAATGCCTGATCTCCCTACGCACCACAGTCCGGACACTACGGAGGGTGAGTGGACGGTCTCCTCCGGCCACGCTTGCAGAGGGGGGACGAGCCCCATCCCCTGCAGCGCTTCCACCTGAAGGTGGCACAGGGCCACCGGAGGAGGGTCCGGCCTGGGCACAAGTGCCAGATGCACTCGCCAGCTGAGGTGAGAGAGGTGGGTCCGCTGGGACCCACCTTCCCTGTCGTCCTATGTTTTGCATTATCTTATGACAGTTTGGGTTAGTAACACACAATACCATTCACAATTAGTTGTAACAGCATGCATTAGTATTCCCATTAACCAAACACCCATAAATTCAAGACATTGAACAGCAAGCATAACACATGCATAATTTGAACAACAGTACACAATCCAACAGCATGCAGGGTTGATTGATGGCAACAGGCCATCAGGTTTGGATGTATGAACAGGGCACATGCATCAACGTACATGCAAATATGTATGAACCAACAGGACAAATGCCCAGGGGAATTAATTGTGAATACATATACCCATTTCATGTGGAATGGATTATTTGTGGTTATAGGGTAGGGTGAAGAAATATTTCATTAACAACTTCAAATACCTATACAAATGCTGTACATTTCTACTAGCTGCAGATATATACACCCTACAGGTCTGACTACAGTTTCCTATGTGTAAACGTAGGCATGTTGGTGATGGGAATGTTACTGCTACATTAATATACATTGCATTTTTATTCATACACATTCATGTCTGGCTCTGTTCAGCTACAGCATCCTGCTACATTTGATTTATATGGCTCTAGACAACTGTGGATGTTTGGTATTTCATACAACCATACTATCTGCATATTGCAAAGGTACAGCAACATATCCAAATTGTGGGACGGACATTCCAGCTTCAGTACTTTATTGCACACATTTCACTCTTTGGTTGTGCCTGTCACATTCATTACATTCTGTACTGACTGCAGTATACTTTATTCAGGAGTTATTACAACTTTATTGGTGGATTCATACCTCTTTCTCACACTCTCACTTGTTTTATTTTTACAATTCAGGATGGTACTTAATTCTAGGCGTTATTGACATGTTTTGCTTGGTTACAACAATCCTTTCCAACAGTCTCACTTGTGTCATGTTTCAGATTTTAAACGGGGATATATTTCACACATGTGTTGTACTCAGCTTGTGTAGCTGTAATTTACAGCCTGCTGCAGGTTATGTACTGTTACATTACAGGTGGAACATCTTTATTTCAGACTTCTTTCATTTTTATTTTTGGATTACAGGCTGCATCACACTTATGTAATCACACAGTACTAGCAGAATCTCTCTTACACTGTTACTTGAACTTTTTATTAATAAGTGACTACACTGCACTCTTTTGCAAGCTGTCATACTTATATTTTTTAACAGTTACAGGGAGAGAATTACTAACCTGCCTGGTGGCGCAACCGCACAAGCCTATTGGCATAGGCTCGACGATTCATGGAACGGACACCTGCAGCTGTAATATAAATGAAGTAATATTGGAATACACATCTCCATAATATCAGCTAGGTTAATTTCTTACATAAATAATTACATGTAATTTACTCAGTAGTGGGGCGTTGGGCATTTGCTGGGCCTCCTGGATCCAACAGTTCAGTTGGTCCTGCTTCCATCTCTTTAGGTCTGCATGGTGGTGACAGACCTGTTCACCAGTCCCTGGTATTCCTGTGGCACTGGTGAGATCATGTGCCAACCGGTCCCATGACTCAGCCTTGTATGCTCCCCACAGGACCTGCCCCTGCATGAGTTGGGCCTCATGATCATGGACGAGGAGCCAAACCATATATTTGGCACCTCAATGCCCCACCACTGTGCTCGGAAGCAACTACCCTCTCCTTCACCTGCCATCCTGACTGCAAATCGATTCCACAATCAGTTATGCTGTGTATTCCCGCCTATGGGGCTTATATATGCCGTTTTTCCCGCACTTATCTGTGATTGGCCATTTTGGAAATGTATCAGCTTCACAAAACCTGCTTTGTCATGCTTCTCTTTGCATTCATTCCTATATATATGCTAATACTGCATTTCTAAGAGCAACTGTCATGGCTTAGTGGTTCAGTACTTTGACTATGGTGCATGGCATCCTGAGTTCGAGCCTGGCCATTGCTTTTCTTATTTTATGACTGTCTAAACAAGCTAGGAGATGTGTCTGTGTAAAGGCAGTTTTGATACAGCTTGCTCAACGTTGCCCGCCGGTTATCTTGTTGGCACGGTGCGCAGCTCCGTGCAAACAGGTTACACTGGTTTACGTGTCATTTGGCTGTCAGCACGCATATTATGCTCAGCTCAGCTATGGGCACACAGTTTCAGTGTGTTACAACACTCCTCAACCCCAGGCACTCCTTTTACACCTGTTAAACCACTGCTCACCTACTGGCAGATATATTCAGCTTGTTAGAGCGTAGCTCAGCTATAGGCACTTCTGACATTTTTTTTTTTATTATCTCACATTTCTTCAAAATACATGGCCCATCTCATTACATTTTACATAAAATATAATTTTATATATGTACATATATGTCAGGGAATTGTTTCGTGCTTATTTCACTAGAAATAAAAATTGATGTTGTGGGGGCTCGAACCGTGACTGCGTCCTCTTCAGCCGACATCTCTACCGCTACGCTATTGCTTCTTGGCTTACTTTGCATATTTAGATCTTATATGCTTTTCAACTGACTGCTAACTGTGGCTAAGCGACGGGCACGCCCGCGCAAACGAGCGCAATTACAGGCAAACATCTTTAAAACTTATAAAAAAAAATATAACATGTTCATTTTTACATTTTATGTTTATAGTCTGTGGGGGCATGTGTTGTGTTGTGTTTGTTGACATTTACGCGGACTCTTTCGTGGGGGTTTACTTTCGGGACTGTTCCTCTTCTGGGGGCGTGTCCATTTGCAGGACTCGCCCTGCGGACACGCCCCCTACTTTCTTACACGGACCATGTTAGCCTTGGGTATGAGTCAGCATGCCCTCATGAATATGCATGGAATGCTGACATCACACCGTTTAACTGCAGCCTCCGTGTAAGACTTGTAACTCTTACACGGAGGCTTCGTGAATCCTGCCCACTGTCTTTTGGGGAAAAAAACTACTCCTTCAATTCTAAAACAAAATGTTAACTTAGCTTATCAGAAGACTCAATAATAAAAAATATCTCACTAAAAACGTATTCAACCACACAAGTACATACACCATCACATTCCATTAATTCATTGAACAACACTTTTTAGCTTACACAATGATTAATTGAATGAATTAAATTAAATTAAGTTAAACTGTACAAATAATAGGTTAATAAATAATTCCTCCTATTAAAATCTTGCATTCAAAAACTATAAAATTATAAAATAGCTCAGATGTCGTATTATAATGCTGCCTTCCATCTCAGGACACTACTAAGAGATACCATTTCATTTAATCCAAAAGTACCTGTTGCAGTAGTTTTCAGCTGCCATTTAAGCTCTTTTACTTCTACCCGGTCCTTCCACTGTCCGCCCTTTCATCTAATTCTACATTGTCCAATACATAAAATTTAAAGGTGTGATCATTGTTGCCCATAATACATCTATATAAGGCATTACAATCATCTTTCTTTTTAATATCATAAAATGTTGATAAATCCTTACTTTTAATGCCTTTTCTGTTTTACCCATAGGTTCATAGGTTCATAGGTTCATACTAGGCTATCTGCCCGAGGGCATTTACAAGCCTAGCCCATCGTTTTGTGGCTTATGCCACCCCTTTAGTATGGGGAACTATACCCATTATTTTGCTGTGCCTCTGTCGAGCAGTGACACTGAGGTAATCCCTGGGGTATATCTGCGATCTCCCATCCATTGGTCAAGATTTCTCTTGAACAAGGCCAGCGAGGTGCTCTGCCTCACATGTACCGGGATTTTGTTCCACAGCATAGGGAGTCTTTGGGTGATGAATCTATCCCTCCAGCATGTCCTATTAATAGCCGTGTCAAGGTTTAAGTCTCCCGCCCTTGTGGCTCTGATGGATCTAGATTTTTTGAGGTGAAGCATATTCATCAAATCTAGGTTTGACATGGCCTTGTATGTTAGGCAAAGGTCACCTCTGAGCAAGCGGTAAGCGACTGAATAGAGCTGGAGTTCTTTCAGTCGGGCAGCATAGGACAGATTTTTGAGACCCTTTATCCTTTTGGTGAGGAACTTTTGTGGCCTCCAGCTGCTGCAAGTGTCGGGTCAGATACATTCTGAATGGGGCATTGTACTCAATCATTGGTCTGATGAGTGATGAGTAAAGGGAGACTATGACCTCCCTTGATCTAGATGAGAATCCCTTCATGATAAGGTGGGCAATGTAGAAGGTCTTCCTAACTACTTTAGCTACATGGGTGTCGAATGACAGACTACTATCAACCTGGGTCCCCAGGTCCCTGATAACTTCTTCTGTGCTCAGTGGATTGCCACCTATTTGGTAGCTAGGGGTAACCTTGTTTTTCCCGAAGGGTATGACTATGCATTTTTTGGCATTTAACTTTAGGCCGTGGCTCTGGCACCAGTTATCCATTTCTGTGAGACCCTTCTGAAGGATATCTGTGTCAGATGTGTTTTCTACTATGGCGCCCAGGTTGCAGTCATCTGCAAACTTTGTCAGCCATAACCCATATAAAAGCATTCTATACATTGTGACACATACATGACTTGCTTACTCAAAACAGTGGCATTTCAGTCTAATATGTATATCTCTATAGCCCTCAATATAAAATGTATTTCCCTCTAAAATCCTGTAGCACTGATTACAATGTCCATAGGACCTCATACCTGGGGAAGCATTAACCTCTATGTGTCTCTCTAGGAGGTTCTTAATACAAAAATCTTTTTTAAATACATCCCTAGGGGTCTACTGTAGTTGATAATGTAAGCCACTGTCCATTGGAAAAAATATCCCAGTTTTTACAATCATTTCGTAATAGCTTGGAAGTCTTGGTGAAAAGTCAAAATCATAGCTCTATTAATGTTAGACTAGGCACCCCATTCTTAACAAACTTAAAATCTTTTTTACTTAAGAAGATAAATCTCTTCCTGTCTTTTAATACAGACTTGGCCTAATTCCTTAATAAATGCCATGGGTTATCACCATTTTTTCAAATATTTCCCTTAACTTATTACATTCCACATACAAAACCTTATCTTGGGATACAATCCTGGCCAAACACACCTTTTATCTTTAACCAGAGCTCTCTTTTCAAAAAAGTGGTGCCCACAAGTAAAATGTAATAGTGCATTTGAATAGGTGGGTTTTCTAAAGATTGTGGATTCAAATATAAGCAGTTCTCTATTCTTAATAATCAATACATCAAAATAATTTGTTTCCTTGAAAAGTTCATAGTAAATTTAAGGAAGTCTATGGTACTGTTAATATATGAAAACAATTGTTTTATCTGTCCACTGTGTCATTCCAAAAAATAATGTCATGCAAAAATTGATCATTGCTATAATCTCCTTGTGTCTGACTCAGACTGCTTCTCAATCTAGAAATATACAGCTGATAAGTATTTTTTTTAGCACTTTGTTCAGTGTTCTGCACTGTCTTAATGTTTGCTTGACTGAATTATTTATATATGTACTGGCATTGTTTTATTATCTGCACTGTCATAATTTTTGCTTGACTGAATTATTTATATATTTGCTGGCATTGTTTTTTGATCTGCGCTGTCTTAATTTTTGCTTGACTGAATTATTTATATATTTGCTGGCATTGTTTTTGATCTGTGCTGAAACTGGTTTTCTCTCACCCCCATCCTGTTCCTGTTCTTTTCTTTAAGTTGGTAAAATTGGTCGAACAGCTTTTGTGTTATCTGATTGTCTCAAGGCTTGCTGGTATAAAACTATTCTCTGTTTGTAAACCCCTGCATATCATTGCTAGAATCTCTTTGTGTTCTGATTGAGAGTGCTTCACAATCTGGAAATATATAGCTGATAAGTATATTTTTAGCACTTTAACTGTTCAGAGTTCTGCACTGTCTTAATTTTTGCTTGACTGAATTATTTATATATTTGCTGGCATTGTTTTTTGATCTTCACTGTCTTCATTTTTGCTTGACTGAATTATTTATATATTTGCTGGCATTGTTTTTGATCTGTGCTGAAACTGGTCCCCCCCATCCTATTCTTGTTTTGGTCTTAAAGTTGGTGACTTTTGCAGTGCTCATCCCTACTTTAAATTCGGTCTGGGACACTCCTCCCAGTCCCATATCTTCAGCTCATTCTACCTAATACAGAGATCATTTGGGAAGGCCAAACCCCTTAGTCCCTTAACTTTGAATTATCTTTTGTTCCTGCTCTCTCCCTTTTACTAAACATCTTGCTTTGCTTTTTCCTGCTACTTGCTGCCGGTTTTCTAAAGTGTTCAACTACATCTTTTCTGTTGCATTTATTACTGCTTGTTTATAGCTTGTCTAAATTGTTAGGTGTTATTCTTAAGTGTTATTCTAACCTCTTAGTTTTGGTTTAAGCACTTGGGCTTTAGGCTCATCTCTTAGCTCTTCCTAGCCTTTCTCCCTCAGATTCTGACAAATATGGATGGACGATTTCCTACAGTTTCCCCTGCCTGTCTGGTTGATATGGGCATCCTGAGACAGTGTAGCAAATGCTTCATGTACATGGACAACCATGTACTACTACTAGCTAGGAACACAATCTATGAGAGATGCAATTACATTAGTAACCTAGAGTCCAAGCTCTGTCCCCCTCAACCCAGTATATCTGGCATTGAAAAGGTTGTCCACACAATCACTACACCTGAATCACTACCTACACCTACACAACACAAACCTACATTTGGGGAGGCCCTCCACATCAACATACCCAAACAAAGGAGACCTCCAATGCAAAAACACATGCGATCTCCACAGCCCTCCACACCACATACCATGCATAGTCCACACACCTGTGCCTCACAACCACTAAGGATTCACCAACCCAACATATTAGTCAAAAGGAAACTCCAATTTGAGACACAAAGATGTGCCTCTCACCAGGCTGGATAAGGAGAAAGTCACAGTTAGTTGTCTGTCAGGTGCCAGAATCCACCATATCACACACACACACACACACTCAACTCTCTGCACAAAAGGTACTGTTATGACTCTGTCATAGTCCATGCTGGATTGAATGACTTGAGATGTACCTCTCTGGACTATATGAAGAGAGACAAGATTGAGCTCACTGGTTATGTGTCCCAGGCAGGTATGTCTCTAGCCTTAAGCAGCATTCCTCCATCACCCAGAATGATGCCCCAATACAAACAGAAAATTATTGACTTTAACAATTGGCTTAGTTTCTGGTGTCATTCCAGGGGGATCCAGTACATGACAGCCTGGGAAGATATGATCGACAGGCCACGATGCTTTGCCAGAGATGACCTGCATCTGTCTCACTTGGGCTTCAGGCTTCTGGCAAAGGTTTTTGCCTCCTGTATAGTGCCTTTTTTAGGAAAAGTGATGAGGTTAAAACTACCAACATAAAAATGTCAGCAAAACACAAATTAAAGGTCATGCTGCTAAACGCTAGGAGTCTAAACATGAAACTGCACTAATTGCAAGCATTCCTAAACCTGGACAATGCTGACATCTGTGCAGTCACAGAAACCTGGTTCAAAGCTGCAGAGAGCACCCCAGCCTTACCTGGTTACTCATCCTATCACACATTCAGACCCCAAACTGTAGACAGTAAAGCCAAAGGCGGTGGAGTTTCAATATACGTTAAAGACATATGCACCTCCAGGCTGGTCAAACAGTATGACATACAGGAGATACTCCAGGTGCAGTTAAACATTGACAAGACCCTTATTCAAATCATAGCTAGCTACTGGCCCCCAAATCTGACTCAAGATGCCCAATCCGCCTATTTGGACCTGTTCAAATCTATCAAGATTCAACCCTTTACCCTGATCCTGGGTGACTTTAACTTCCCAGACATAGACTGGAAGACCTGCTCATGCCAGAACACAAATGCCCAGAGATTCCTTGATTTTGTCAATGCAAATTCCATGGAACAGCTAGTTGATAACCCCACAAGGGGTGATAATATCTTGGACTTAGTATTAACTGACATGAGTAACCACTGCAGCACCCATTTAGTGTGACCTCAGAGTTGGTATATATAATTAGTGGACCCCCCACAACAGAAGGATTCAGTGAAATGAGACAATACTTAAGTGGGGGCTTTACCCCTATACTCCCCTACACCCCCTGCTAATTATATGTATGAACTCCGAGGTCACATTAAATTGTGGAAAGGTCAGATTCTGTTAAAGCTAAGTTACTGGTAAGCTAGTAGCAGACTGCAGCTCCATTATACTTGCCAACTATGGTCATTCAATGACTTTATTTTCAAAGACATGCCTGTTTGTTAAAAGTGCTGTTCGTTGAGTAACATTCAGTGTACAGCTGTTTGATTTAATATTTCTTTGATTGCCAAAAATATACCTTTGTCCAACTACTGATATTAAAATCAGTGTTTGAAAAATACAATTGTAAGTTTAATTTCCTAGTAAATAATCTAAGATCTATCAACACATATTCTGTCTTGGCTCTCCTCCCAGGTATGAATGTGCGTCCTTTTTCAAACAAATTGGCCCATTCATTGTTAACTCCTATAATATTATAATTAAACAGCTAAAAGTCACCTCAGTTGTTATGTATAATGGACATATTGTTAATCATCTGGGTTGCACTACCCTCCCCTTCCTCCTATTGTAGTACTGCTAATTCACATTCTGGGTTCCCCACCATGTTGTTCCCTCTGAAATATTACTGTTTCTTATCTTCTTGGATCTGCTGAGGGGGGATAATATAAAGGGGTATCCTGCCTAAGCCATTCATCTTGTGTATTCATATTATTTACTACCCTAGGGCTATCCTTACAATCCATTGGGGACTGATCCTGCCTTTTCCTATTGGGGGAGGGTCCAATGGGGACCGATCCTGCCTTTTCCTATTGGGGAGGGTCCAATGGGGACTGATCCTGTCTTTTTCTATTGGGGGAGAGTCGAATGGGGACTGATCCTGCCTTTTACTATTGGGGGAGGGTCCAATGGGGACTGATCCTGCCTTTTCCTATTGGGGGAGGGTTTAATGGGGACTGATCCTGCCTTTTCCTATTGGGGGAGGGTATTCGTGTCCTTTTTCATATTCCTTCTTATCCCTTTCCAATTCCCTTTCTTTTTCAGTTTTAATATCCAAAATTACTTTGTCCACTTTATCAAAAATATTATAGTAAACGTTTTCTTTTTGAAAAAAGCAATAAATCTCTAATAATACCATTGTCTAATACTTTAATTTTATGTATCAATTTATCTAGCTCATTTAAATTGTGCTTAATAAGCACTTCCATAAATTCACATCCATGTCAATCAAAAAGTTGTAGCAACTCCTGGTGAAGTAGAGTGCAATACACAACCCATTGGAAACTTCCAACACCTCAGTCCTTTAGCACCCTTTGCACCCATATACATTCTTCTAAATAACTGTTGTCCAGCTGTGAATTCATATATTTAGTCATTTTGGATTCAAATAGTCTTAACTGATTGTCAGTTGTTGCACCATAAACAAAGTCATTAGTGTCACTCAGCCCCAATTCAATCTTCTCCTTAAACCACTCATTAAGGCAATGCTGCAGTTGGTTACCACTTCTATCCATATTAGAAATCACGACCATCGCAGCATTTGAATTAATGCCGGCAGTCCCATTAGTTTCAATAATTGGAGGGGATCACTGAGCTGGAGTAATGTCAATATCATTGCTGCTATTCAGACAAAATGAAGTACCACTCCCCTGAGATGAAATTTCGCTTACATGTTGTGAAACCAGTTGAAGTAGGTGAGTTAAGTTCCCCATTGACATTGTAAACTCATCCGGAAACGAATAGCGAATGGTAGTGAAAGGAAATAAAAAAACAGCTTTGAAGGGTAAAAAAAGTGATGCAAGTTCAGGCTTTTATGGCTGGACAGGAGTCATGAGTTCAGCAACTACTGACCTAGAACTCTGATGGCATCTCAGGAAGCATGTTTAGCTGTAGGATGTTATTTTAAATAAGCGCCAGTTTAGCACAGAAGTGCTACTGAGAAGCTTTACTCTGTAGTTCTTAGATAGACTGTTTCATTCTTCTTTTAAAAACTGTATAACTCTAAGTAGCTCATGTATTCACACAATGCTCACATGGCAACTGTGAAATAAAACAGTTATACCTATTAAACCTAACCAGTCAGCAAAAACAAATAATTAAATAATACTAATATTAATAGTAATAGCAATAATAATATGTACAATTCTTTCTTCCTTTATGCTTCAACAGTTGACTAACTGCAGTGGTTTCTTCCCACATAACTAATCTCAACAGTAACTAGATCATTCTGTCATTCCTTGTAAGGTATAGTAAACAATTTTACATTTTTAAATATGAAACTCAGTCAGGTAGATAAGGCAGTGAAAAATCTGCACTCTGTTTAAGTTGAGTTACTTTCCATGTTGTTGCTGCTCTCAGTGACATCAGGGGTCAGTGAAATCAGATTTAATTGAATGAATTTATAGAATGTAAACTTGTCATTGGGACACATTGGATTTTGTGGCCCTTTTATGGTCACATGGCTTTGATTGACACTAATAGTTCAACAGCCATTTAAGCTCTGCCTTGGCTGTCAAGCTCCAGTTGTCAAACTGCAGTTATAAAAGCTAATGTAATGTAATGAAGTGTGAAGAATAACTTCCCAAAGAATATCCTCCATTATATGTTATTTAGTCCTGGTCTTAAAAACTTTAACACAAGTAAGTCAGCAAAAGCAATTCCCCAGTGTGCCCAACCAATTAGATGTCTGATGAATTGTCAGTATTAACAAATGCCATTTCACTGAATAGTTTGTCACCAAAGAGTTTTAGGAGCGTTTGCTATTCTCACCTCTGCCTCTGCTATCTGCCTTACATTAACTAGATGGTCATCAAAGTTTCCACAGAGTACTATTCTTATAATTCTCCATTTCAAAACTTAGACAATGTTTTTAGAGGCATTCAAACTGCCTGCACACATGTAGGAACATGGGACAGAGTACTGTACACTCAGACATATATATTTAGGTTTGGTCAAAATAAGTCTGATATTCCCCTATAAAGGAAGGGCCCTCATATTTGTGCATTGATAACTATGCTAGGTGTGCTCCCTGTACATCCCTGAACATGCTGTTGTTCACAATGCTTCCCGTTTTACAGGACTTAGGTACACAATAGCCATTCATGTGCTGTTGCAACTGGATTCCTTAGCTGCTTACTTCTTGGTCAGATCAATGACATGATTTCACTTAAGTCAGTGTTAAAGCTGAGGTCTGCTAAATTATAGTATTGTTACACCATTCCAGATAGATGTTAATATTATATTTTTAGAACAAAATGTTAAGATTTTAGAAATGGTTCATTTACATATATATATATATTCATATTTATATATATTTTATTATTTTTTGTACATGTTATTTATTATAGGGTATGATCTTCATGGTGGTTTTAGGAAGTACAATTTGTGTATATATGTGTATGTGTTTTTAATTATTTTTAATTAATTAATTGATTTGATAAGTTTTGTCATTGGCTATCAGTAATTAGTTAATGTATTTAAGGTGAGTTCACCAGAGTGCTGTTATCTGATGAAGTCAAGGACGAAAACGTGTTGTGAATTTTCAGCGTTACTTGTATTAAACTGTTCATGTCACAGTTCCTGGTTTTGTTGCTTTACTTTTGATTATCAGTGAATGTTGGGGCACCTGCCTTCTTTTTGCGGTTATACATCTACAAAGTTTGTCATTTTGTTTTGATGTTAGTCACTTGCACTTACATTACTATAATGCATGAGCTACAAACACACACACACACACACACACACACACACACACACACACACACACACACACACACACACACACACACACACACACACACACACACACACACACACACACACACACACACACACACACACACACACACACACACACACACACTCACGCACACACGCACACACACACACACACACACACACACACACACACACACACACACACACACGATGCAATCCCAATAATTTGTTTCTCATTAAGCTGGGATAACTCTTCCTGTTAAGTTATGTGTTATCCTTATTCTTTGGATCTATTCCAAAGCAGTTTATAAGGATAAGCACTTGCCTTTCACACATTTTGTCTTATTATTATTATTTTATTCTATTCATATGAAAAAAAAACAATCAGTGACCCTCCAGACTACAAAAACCTCACTGAACCATTAAAGTAGCGATTTAAACATGTAGAAGTATCAAGCTGTTGAGAGCTATGAACCCCCTGTTGGTCGATGTGGCATTCTTATTCTTTGCTTTTTACCTCAAAGAAGGCTCTTCAAATAAAAAAAGAAAGGATCAGTGAGAAAAACACATTTGTCCTAACTCAATGAGTTGCATATTGTAAAAAAATTGATATTTGGTATTTAATTTTTTAGTAAGGCTCCAAAGCTCTACTGAATATGTATATGCATGCATGCAGAAACACACACACACACACACACACACACACACACACACACACACACACACACACACACACACACACACACACACACACACACACACACACACACTCACACACACACACACACACACACACACACACACACACACACACACACACACACACACACACACACACACACACACACACACACACACACACACACACACACACACACACACACACACACACACACACAAGCACACACGCACACACGCACACACACACACCTTTATTTATTATACAAACCAACTTAAAATGCTAGTTCTGTTTAGATAAGGGCTAGTATCGTCAAACAGTTCCATACTGCTTGGTCTCAGTGGACATAGGCAGTGTCTCTGTCTCTGTTTCCCTCTCACAGTTGTTCAGGACAAATTCCAGTTTATCCTTGTTGACTTCTTGCACCTCACTGGAACTGCTGCTCTGGATATCAAATCCCCTTCACAAGGGACAAGCAAATTGTGCAGGAGTTTTTCTCAGCCTTCCTTGTATACAGCTTTAGTTGCTTCATTAAGTAAACATACTCTAGGTTATACAACAAATTCTCTCTATGCTTTTAAAGGAACATTTTAAATTATGGTAAACAAATATTGTAGCTTAAAGAGTCAATTTACACCACGTTTAGTATAAAATTTATAATATATTATATTTACCACAGTATACTTCACAATTTGGCAGCATCTATGCCATGCTACAACTGATGCCCCCCGCGCCCCCCCCCCCGAGTTAAGGCCATCATTTTCATATCCATTGGATGGCCTATAAGTCACTAAAAGGCTGTCCAAAATTTGTTAGATCAAACTTGGCCTATGCTGAATATTTTAATTGAATGGATGCACAGATGAGTTCCACTTTACAGTTTTTGTGTTCCTGTCTTGTTACTGATGTTGCCATAAAAGGGAGTTGTGGTCTGCTATTAAAGTGGATTCCCTTCCCTCATAAATAGCATTTCATGGAGGTAAATGTCCATTTAATTCCTAGATATTCTCTTTCCACTGCAGAATACTTAGCTTCTACTTTGCTTAGTTTATGACTAAGGAAACATACTCTATGGTCCCCCTATTAAACGTCTTTGTGACCTCACTGATCTTGAGCCTGTCTCTGAAAAAAACACAAAGACTATAAATAATTTACTAAATTCAGGAGATGCGCAGAACTGAAACTTAAACTTGCACAAAAAAAGATGGAGGAGGGAGCAATTGCCAAACAGAGCACAGCTAAAATATTCAGAGCACAGCCAAGATATTCAGTTAGCACGATTAATTTATTCAGTATGCGCTTTCGGTAGAGTAGCTTACCCCACCTTCCTCAGACTACAATGACATCAGTACAGAGAAACTTCTACTTAAATAATATAATCCCATCAATTATACAATTACACGCAATTATTAAAATCAATTAAATGAAAAGCATACACAGTTTTTAAAAAAATTTTTTAAAACCACGTTAAAACAATCATAGTCATTCAATCTAAATACACATGACTTGAGACATAAACCATAACACTAAGAACACACAGCAGCATTAAACCTTTTGAAATAACTTTGCTTCAAATATGTATGAACACATTTCAATTAATATTTTATATTATATTATATTGTATATTTGCTATTTCCTAGCTATGAAAGACTGAAGAAATGCTTAAACGTATTTTTATACTTATAATGCATAAATTTATTTGTGAATTTATAAATTAATTAATTAATTACCTTACCAGTTAGAAGAGAAAGCAGAGGGCTATTTTTATTCATGTTGCCTGGCCTTATCTTATACGCCACTTACTATAATAATTTACCATGCAAACTAATAATAGTAACATAACAATGCTAGTTTTGTTCATATTCAAAAGGCCCCCAATAAATATATCAATATGTATTAAATTAAAAGATATAATAATATTCAGCTACGAAAATAAATATTGGCCTTCAATACATATATCACCATAAGATAGGATGAGGCAGGATATCTATTCCCCCAAAAATGATCCGACTACTCTACCTCCTGAGGGCTTTCAATTTAAGTATACTCTTAATAGACACTAATTCATTTAATCCTGGAGGAATATATGCTGACGAGCGAATCTTCCACAGTACCTCTTGTTCCTCTAAAAGCAATTGCCATGGGCCCCCTCTAATATGTGGTTCCGTCTGATATAAAACTGAGAACTTAAATTCATGATCAAAATGTTGGGCAATGTGCTTTGCTAGTGCATTGTTTAAATCACCCTTGCTGATCGCATATAAATGCTCATATATTCTTTTCTTAAGTGGTCTATCGGTCTTACCGATGTAAAATGCAGGACACTGTCTGCAAAGTGCCATGTATACCACTCCTTTAGAATTGCAGTTATACTTCCCATTTATCGCATAATCATTTCCTGCCATTTTAATTGGAGATTTGGTGCAAATGTGCCTACAATAAGAGCACATGCCGCACTTAACCATACCCAATTTTTTCTTATCCTTTTTAAGCTTAGTAGCCTCTAATAGATCTTTTAGATTACGCCCACGTCTATAGGTGAACCTAGGCTTATCACCAATGGCCCTGATGAGCTGCTGGTCATCAAGAAATAATCTCCAGTTTTTAACAATGATTTCTTTTATTGCTTTAAAGTCCAAGCAGTATGTGAAAAGAAACGAAATATGAGCATTTTGGTCATTCTTATTGCCAGTAGCACCTGCTAACATAATACCTCCTGATAATAAAGGTTGAAAGTGACCAGAGTCTCTCTTATAAATTACCTCTTGTCTTATCTCCTCCACAAATACATATGGGTAACCTCTCATTAAAAACATGGATTGAATTTGCTCACATTCTTTCAGGAAGTCACCCTGTTCAGACACCATTCTAGCCGCTCGGACAAACTGTCCTTTAACGACACTTCTTTTTTGATGAAGAGGGTGTGAGCTGGTAAAATGTAAATACATGTTAGAAAAGGTAGACTTCCTGAAGATTGTAGATTTAAATTTATTCAACTCCTTATCCTTGCTAATCCTCACATCCAAAAATGAAACATCATCCAACCCAATGGAATAAGTAAATTCCAAAAACGTCGTCATCTTAACCATGCTCTCAATAAACGGAGGTATAGTATCAAGAGGCCCCTTCCATAAAAAGAACATGTCATCTTGGTACCTAGTGTACCAAGAGACATGTTCTTTATACAAGGTATTGCGGAACAAATATTCAAATTCCCAGTGGGCCAATACACTGTTGGCAAAAGTACACCCACATGGTCACCCCATTGCTATGCCGGTGGTTTGAAGAAAAAATAAATTTTTAAACACAAGAAAATTGTTTTTGAGTATTACTTCAAGTAATGTTTCAACAAGTCGTATTTGTTCATTCAATGCTCCCTTTCGAAGCATGAAATCCACCATCCATACTACCCCTAGATCGTGTGGAATGACTGTATAAAGGTCTTTAATATCAACCACTAAAAAAATCAAAGAGGGATCATATACAATTTTACTAATGTCCTGAAGGAAGCTCCATGAATCTCTGCATATTTGTACCTCATCTTTCAACAATGGCTTAAGAATGCTGTCCACTATTTTGGCACACGCATATGTAATAGACCCCCTTCCATCAACAATAGGCCTGAAAGGGGGATTTGCAAGATCTTTGTGAATCTTAGGTGTGCCAAAAATAGTGGGAATTTTAGGAGCTGGCATAATCAAATACTGCAGTAAATCATAATCAATACTTCCCTCAAGGAACAAATCATCCAAAATGTTCTTGATTTTTGCATAGGCTACATTAATTTGATTGATACTTGAAGGCTCATAAACATCTGATTCTAAGTATTTCAGCATTTTCCTTTCATAGAGAAACTCATCCATGAAAATTAACCCCCCACCTTTATCAGGTGCCATGACCCTGACATTGCACTCATTTAATAGTTTAATGAAAGCTAACTCATCATTGCTAACATTGTGAGGCATATAGTTGTTTCCTCTAACAGGAAATTTATTAAGAGCCATTGCTCTAAAATCTAACTTGCACACTTTTTCAAAAGTGTACAAGATTGGATTTAGAGGGGGATTAAATACGCTAGAAACCTTATGTGTATTAAGCAATGAGGGCATATTACCTAAAGTATGTGCTAGATTTAATTTGCGTACAAAGAGTTTAAGATCTACAATGATGTTAACAATATTACATTTCCTGTCTGGAACAAATGATAAGCCCTTGGCAAAAAAATCAACTAGTTTAGAGTCTATAGACAGTACTGTATAATTATATATTTTAAAGTCTCCTTTATCATTGCAAAGAATGCTAGGCCCATCCAGAGAAGGTGAATCGTGAGTGCAAGAATGCACTTGGATCAATTCTAACGCCTCCGTTGATTTCCCCTCTTCTTTCTCTGGGTGCGCCTCTGATTCTTTGGCCCATTGGTCGACGTATTGTTCCCTGTTGTAGTGGGCCTGTGAAAATCCTGCTCGTTTGCTTCAAAGCTGGATTCCTCATCCAAACAATTACAGTTGTTATTATTAGTGTTATTGGATGGGCCATTATGATTATTAGCATTATTATAATTTCTTATCCGTTCACTTCTCCTAACAGCTGGACCTTCACCTTCGCCTTCATTACACTGATATGCCTGAGAAGTAGCAGAATTGTCATTAGTTGTAGGTGCCCTCCACACAACTACTTGGCCCAGAGGAGGCAAAGGATATGCTTTATGATTTTTATAGTCCAGCATATCTCTGTCAATTTTGCGTTTTTTATTGGCCAAAATTTTTAAAACTGATGCTTCAATGCTTGACAAAATTCTAAGATAATCAAAGCGGTATCTAGGGAAGTCTACATGTTGTTGTAAAGACATTTCTAGTTTAATAAGTTCATCTTGTAAGCTATTAATTTCTACGCCATAAGTATTTATTAGGACTTCCATGAACTCAATTCCCTGTCTGTCAAACAGGGCTAAGAGTTCTTTGTGGAAAGCAGATTTCCCAATTAGTCCAGCGGGGTACCGCCACTGGCACAGCCCCTTCGGAACTATTCCTTTATCAATGCATTCACGGAGGTAAGCGACCTCCAGTTGTAATTTCCTGCACCTGAATAGCTTAATATCAAAAGTATTCAAATGGTCTGGAAAAGAACTCACCCTTTCATCCTGGACAGTCGCTGCTAAGGCGCTATTATTATTTAAAAAATCTTTCTTCGCCAGCATTGCAGCTAAGCTAGGAATTGTAGAACTGTGTTGAGGAGATTCCATTGATGCATTATTGTCAGTAACCCCAATGTTGACATTATTCTCAGCCTGATTTTGTCTCACTGCATTCTGTGTAATATTGTGTTCAACGTTTGAACACGCATTCCCTCTTCCTGTCCCGGTGCTCGTCCGCCCAGCAATAGGCGCCGGTGAATGTAGGGAATGCATTCGTATGCTGCTGCCAAAAGGTTCTTGTATTTTTTGAGAAAGGTTATCTACTTTAGCCATTAGTAGATTAGCCAAAATTGTTAAGTCACTCACAGAATTCGATCTGGATGGCCCCGGTGGCTGCTGATTCTCTTCCGGATTCCCGATAGACTCATTTTGAGAAAACATCGTTGGGGAAGCAGCCTGGTTGTGCTCGTTAGTTTGATCCATTCCTCCCATTCCACTCGACATAACAAACTGGCACTGCGTAGAACTGAAACTTAAACTTGCACACAAAAAGATGAAGAAGGGAGCAATTGCCAAACAGAGCACAGCTAAAATATTCAGAGCACAGCCAAGATATTCAGTTAGCACGATTAATTTATTCAGTATGAGGAAGGTGGGGTAAGCTACTCTACCAAAAGCGCATACTGAATAAATTAATCGTGCTAACTGAATATCTTGGCTGTGCTCTGAATATTTTAGCTGTGCTAAATTCAGGAGATGCTAACAAAGTTCTAAACATGGTGTTTCCTTTAATTGCTTGAAAGCAATAACACCTTTCCCTGTTCACTTTATTTTATGAGGTGCATTTTGCTTTGTTATGTGCATTAGGGGACATACTAATGTTGCAATGTGAGATACCAACTTCAGATGCTACCCAGATAATCCTGCGAATGCCTTCGCTTGATTCTAGTTGTCTAAAATATGTATATTTTTCACTGCTTCCACCTTTTCATTTTGTGATTTACCAATCCCCCTTTCAAATACATATCCTAGATATTTAACCTACCATATACCAGCTGTGATCTTGGAGGTATTAACACTTAACCTAGCTTGTTTTTTGTCATCTACCATGGCATATACCTTGGAGAGATGGGAGGTCCAGTTCTCAGTTTGGATGAGAACATCATCCAAGTAGGCAACAGCATATTGGCCAAAGGGTGTTAGAACCTGGTCAATGAGATACTGAGAGGTTGCAACGGCATCATGGTACCCATAAGGGAGGACAGTATAGTGGAATAATCCCTCATGTGTTGAAAAGGATCATAGGTTCATAGGTGTGTACTAGGCTAATGGCCCTGGAGCCTTTACAATCATAGCCCATAGAAGTGCCCTGGCATCGTGCCACTCGACATTAGTTCCTAGTGCCTCCGTCAAGTAGAGCCACTGGAGTGATCCCTGGGGTCAACTTTCTAGGGTCTATATTACATGATCGAAGTTTCAAAACTTCGAATCTGATATGGTCGACACCATATGATCGAAGTCTTGAAACTGAAAATGTAATAAAAACACATTAACCTACACAAATAAACCATTTAAATGCTCTAAGCACTGCACCCCCCACACCCCCCACTACTTAAATATACCAACTCCGAGATTGCACTACAGTGCAGAAAAGGGAAATCTTTCCTTTCCATGCCTTATGGAGATCTCGTTAAAAGATTCAAAGTTTCAAGACTTTGATCATATGGTTTCTACCATATCAGATTCGAAGTTTTGAAACATCGATCTTCTGATATAGACACACTTTTTATTACCTATCCACTCATCAAGATTTCTCTTGAAGAGGGTCAGTGTAGTGCTCTGCTTGACATGTATGGGAAGTCTATTCCAGAGCATGGGCAGTCTCTGGGTGAAGAACCTGTCCCTCTAGCATGTTCTGTTGATTGTGGTAAAGAGATTGAGGTCTCTGGAGTGTGTGGTGCAGAGGGATTGGGATTTCTTTAGATGTAGCATTTCTAACAGAGCTGGGTCAGACATGGCTTTGTAAGTCAAGCAGAGATCGCCTCTAAGTAGGCAATATGAGACAGAGAATAGCTGGAGTCTTTTGAGTCTGTCCATGTAGGACGTGTTTAATGCCTAGGATCCCCTTCGTGAGGTACTCCTGTGGCCTTTCTAGCTGTTGCAGGGGTCTAGTGAGGTACATGCCAAATGGGGCATTATACTCGATGATTGCTCTAATGAGGGAAGAGTAGAGAGAAACAATGACCTCTTTCTTCCTGGATGCAAAACCCATGGTAATGAGATGTGTCACATAGAAGGACTTTCTGATCACAGTGGCAATGTGGTAGTCGAAGGAGAGATTGCTGTCAACCTGCATCCCCAGATCTCTTATAATGCCTTCAGTGTTCAGTGGGCTCCCATCAATGTGGTAATTACTGGAAACTGAGTTTTTCCTAAAGGGGATGATGACACATTTTTTGGCATTAAGCTTAAGGCCATGGTTTATACACCAGTCATGGGTCTCAGTGAGACCTTTCTGTAGAATGTCTGCATCACTTGGGGAGTTAATAATGGCTCCCAGCTTGCAGTCATCTGTGAACATGGTCAGCCAGAGTCCCTTTGTGTTGGCCTGCACTTCTGAGAAGTAGATGCTGAACAGGAGAGGACCCCGGACCGATCCCTGTGGGACTCTGCTTGTGACTGGTCGGCAGTCTGACTTGGAGTCTGCTACTTTCATACTGTGTGTTCTATCTGTGAGCCAGTTTGCAACCCACATAGTGGTATAGGGGTTGATGCCTAGTTTGGTGAGTTTATCAATACTTCCTGATTGAGGAATGGTATCAAAGACCTTGGCCAGATCGAGGTAGGCTATATGCACTGCCTTACCTTTATCCACAGCCCTGGTGACTGACTCAAAAAAGTCAGCCAAGATGAGCAGGCATGATCTCCCTTTCACAAAGCCAGATTGTGTGGGGTCTAGAGTTTGGATATTTCCTATATTTTTGTTAATCAGGTCCATGATGATGCACTCCATAGATTTACATATTGGATTTGTCAGGCTAATGGGGTGATAATTCCCAGGGTTTGTAGTCGCTCCCCCTTTATGGAGAGGGATGACTGTAGCAGTGTGCCAATTGATAGGAACAAAGCCTGAAGTGAGGCTGTGACTGAACAGGGTACAAAGATGTGGTGACAGTTCACTTTGTAGTTCATGTAGAACACAGCTAGGCATATTATCGGGTCCCATGGAAGCTGTATTCTTGTCCTTGGACAATGCAGCTTTATCCTGTGCTGCTGTAATGCCGAGTGCCTGGCTTCTTCCGGTATTGTGATTGATCCTTTAGGGGGAGAGAGGGGCAAAACTGGCACTGACTCTGTCAGTCAGTATGTTGGCAATATCTGTCGGCTGAGTATAGGAGGTACCATTGTGCAGTATCTTAGAGCAAATGTGGGTATTTCTGTGGTGGTTCTTGTTATAGCTATAGAAGGCTTTGTGATTGTTTTTAGTGTCTGCTGCAATTCTGCCTTCATAGCTGACTTTAGAGGATTTGTTGAGGGATCTCAACCTTTTGTTGTTGCTAATAAGGGAGTTTTTCCAATCTTGGGACTTCACCTTTTTTTTGCAACAGTTTCTTCCTTCTGTTGTAGAGTTTATTAATGGCAGGGGACCACCAGATTGGCTTCCTTTTTTTGGAGGAGAGCATCTTGGTTCTGTTGGGTATGGCTAGTTCCATGCATTTGTGTACATGTTCATACAGTGCATAGGAGTATGATTCAGCAGTCATGCAGCTATTTTCCATTGGCATGGGTGCCGTGAAGTTAGCCACCTCTGTTTTCAGGAGTCCAAAGTCAGCTTCAGAGAAGTTTTTCAAGGTGGTTACTTTTGCGGAGGGTGTGGGTGAGATGTGTATTTCCATGCTGATTAGTTTATGGTCGGATCTGACCAGGGAGGGATTGACTACTGGTGTACAGCAACAGTTACCCATGTTAGTAATAACCAGGTAAAGGATGTTCCTTCCTCTAGTGGGGGTTGGAATGAGCTGGTCCAGGGCACTGGAATTGATGAATTCCAGGAAGCATTGGGCCAGTGTATTGGTGCTTGAGTAGTTTTCCCAGTTGATGGAGGGGTAGTTGAAATCTCCTAGTAAGAGAGTGTTGGGTCAGACCTTGATAGATTCCAGGGTGCTTAGGAACAATGAGTGAGAGTCTAGGGACATGGTTGGGGACCTATAGTAGGCTATGATCTGGATCGCCATCTTACCCAATGTTAGTTATACCTGAAGTATCTCAGATGCGTTATACTGGGCTACTAGTCTGGAGGTGTGCATATCCTTTATGAATATGGTGATGCCATTGCCTTTGGAGCTTCGGCCCATGTTTTGGGGCAGAAAGGTGTGGAATGAGTTATAGCCTGGTAGCACAGGGGTGCTTTCTGCTGCTTTAAACCAGGTCTCCATTACAGCACAAATGTTGATGTTCTCCATTTTGAGGAGTGCTTTGAGCGAGTGCATCTTGAGATTTAGATTTCTAGCACTGAGCAGCATGACCCGCAGATTGCATTTATTTATAGCTGTTAAGGTGGTAATTTGGTCTTTGGAACACTGCCTAAAAAAAGGCACTATAAGGGTGGCAAGAGCCTTAGCCAGTACCCTGAAACCCAGGGGTGACAGATGCAGGCCATCTCTGGCAAAGCATCAAGGTCTGTCAATCATGTCATCCCAAGCAGACAGATACTGGATCCCCTTAGAATGACACCTGAAACTTAGACAATTGTTGAAGTCAATCATTTTTTGTTTGTACTGTGGTATCATTCTGGGTGATGGTAGGATACTGCTCAGGGCTAGTGTTGTACCTGCATGAGCCACATAATCCAGGAGCTCCACCATGTCTCCTTTCATGTAGTCCAGGAAGGTGCATCTCAGGTCATCCATGCCCACATGGACAATGACAGAGTCATATTTGTACTTGTTGTGGAGTGACCTGAGTGCATGTGTTGTGTGTCGAATTCTGGCACCTGATAGACAGTTGACTGTTACCTCTCCTTAGTCAACCTAGTGAGTGGGACATCCGTGTGTCTCACTATTGAGTCACCTATGATTAGTGTATTGGGCAAGGTGTTTAGCCTTAGGGGCTTAGGTTGAGGGGCACACTGTGGAGGTGAGTTATGTGTCCTGCGGTTTGTGCTGTGTTGTGGTGGTCGAGTGCATTTCTGTCTTGGAGGTCTCTGCTGTTTGGGTAAATTTCCACGGAGAGCCTCCTCGAAGGTGGGTGTGTGGTTTGTGTTTTTATGTGAGAGCTGTGATAGTTGGAGTTCTGGAGTGGCTACGTGTTCCTTGTAGTGTGGTGCAGGTGATGACCTTCTTCTATTGATCAGCTAGTCTGGTCTTGGCTGGTGAGTACATAGCTTCCAATTTGGTGATATAAGTGCATCTCTCACAAGTCTGAGTGTTGGGAGGTAAGAGGAGAGGGTTGTCTGTGTACATGAGGCAGTTGCTGCATTGCCTCAGAATGCCCAAGTGCACCAGGTTAATGGGAGAAAGCACTGGGAACTGCCCTTTAATCATGCCAGGAGGGGTGGTCATACCTACTAAGTACTGGAGCTATTTCCTTGAAGAATGACTAGTGCTGATGGCAGTTAGGTGTGCTACAATAATTGCTACAAAAACCTGTTGAAGTGCAAAGCGATTAGGCTATTTGAAGTGCAAGAGAGAAAGAACTAGCAAGATCTAAGGGAAAAACTAAAGAGCAGACTTTCTGGCACCAGTAATAGTTTGCCTCAGCTAGGCGCCACAGTGCTGAGCTTAAACAAGTGCAAACCCACGCAAATGCAGGCTTTTCAACCAGGAAGTTGAAAAGGATGGAAAAACTGCCCAAACGGCCAAAAAACTACAATTTCTAGGCCGGAAACCACTCCTCTTATGGTAGATAGGCTACCTAATGCTTACCACTACCACTGATAAGCTAGAAGGTTTCCCTCCAACACAGAAAGGCTTGGAGGGCTCAGAAGCTTACAAACAGTCCTGGATACAGCAAATCTGTATCTGGACTAGACTAATTACAGGAAAAGCAAGAAACAAGCTTAGAACTTTTTTTTCTTTAGCTGTAACTATTAGAGTGATTTTCCGGTTTCCCTTAGTGAGGTCTAATATAGTCAGGAACCTTGCCCTCCCCATCTAGTATAGTCAGAAATCTTACCCTCCCCATCTAGTATAGTCATGAACCTTACCCTCTCCATCTAGTATAGTCAAGAACCTTACCCTCTCTAACCTTTCTGTGAGTCCATCTACCGTATGCACGGGTAGCTATTGAAATATGACATGCTGTTCATCTTCCTAAAGCCATTACAGAACTTGATAGTTCGATCAAGTTAGGTGGCTAATGCTGTTCCACTCTTTTTTGTCTCTTCTATCACTCTCACCTCTTTTATAACTCCTCTTATACTGCATTTCTTTGTGACTGTTGTTTTGTAATGTTGAAGGCTTCAACTCTTCGACTGTGACAGCAAATGCAGTATCAGCATTCATGTATGAGTCCAGTACTGCACTCCATTCACATGGCACCTGCCAATTGTGTCCCCTGGCAACTTGTACCCTGGGTACCCACACCCTTCACCCTACCCTAGTTATGATTCAGGTACTGAATCAGGTTTGTTCTCCCTGGAAATTCTTACAAACATTTCCTTAATTTCTTTTTTTCTGTAACTAAGTCAGAGTTTCACCTATGTGAGCTACAGGCATTGAAGACAGTTTCCTTTCACTAGCGGTATTGCAGTGTGTGCTGCTAAACTATTTTCAGGGAGCTGTTCTTCCTTCCAAAGCTTCAAAGCAATGATAAAGTATATCTGTGCTGGTCTTCTCTTAACAGTCCCTTAATTCTGCAGTTTATCTCATTTAGTTTTTCTGCTACTTTAAATGGACCCTGTTATTTATTAATTAATTAATTAATTAATTAATTAATTCATTCATTCATTCATTCATTCATTCATTTATTCACAGGATCATAGGATCATAGGAAGTAACTAGGCTAATGGCCCAAGGGCCCTTACACTTAGCCAAAATTTACCTTTTTTACCATGATCAGCACCTATTGCCCCTGTCCAATAGGGACACAGTTGGTACCCCTGGGGTAAATTTACAGTTACCCATACAGTTGTCCAGATTGTGTTTGAAGAGGGCTCTGTTTGATGTGAGGTGGGAATCTATTACAAAGGTGTGGTAACCTCTGGGAGACAAATCTGTACCTCCAGAGGATTCTATTGATGTCACATATCAGGTTTAGGTCTTTAGAGCAAGTAACCCGTGTGCCATTTGACTTGTGGATGTGCAGCATTTCCAATAAAGTGGGGTCAGAGATCACCTTATATGCAAAGCAGAGATTGCCTCTGAGTAGTCTGTATGAAACAGAATAAAGTGACAGTGATTTCAGCTGATCTGTATAGGATAGCTGCTGAAGACCTTGAATTTTCTTTATGAGGAACCTTTGTGGTCTCTACAATTGCTGCAGGTGCTTTGAAAGGTACATGCCAAATGGGTGTTGTACTCAATTATTGGCCTACTGAGTGAAGAGTACAGGGAGGTGATAACTTCCCTTTTTCCCAAGGCAATGAATGCCCTTACTTATGAGGTGAGCCATGTGAAGAGTACAGGGAGGTGATAACTTCCCTTTTTCCCAAGGCAATGAATGCCCTTACTTATGAGGTGAGCCATGTGAAGAGTACAGGGAGGTGATAACTTCCCTTTTTCCCAAGGCAATGAATGCCCTTACTTATGAGGTGAGCCATGTGAAGAGTACAGGGAGGTGATAACTTCCCTTTTTCCCAAGGCAATGAATGCCCTTACTTATGAGGTGAGCCATGTGAAGAGTACAGGGAGGTGATAACTTCCCTTTTTCCCAAGGCAATGAATGCCCTTACTTATGAGGTGAGCCATGTGAAGAGTACAGGGAGGTGATAACTTCCCTTTTTCCCAAGGCAATGAATGCCCTTACTTATGAGGTGAGCCATGTGAAGAGTACAGGGAGGTGATAACTTCCCTTTTTCCCAAGGCAATGAATGCCCTTACTTATGAGGTGAGCCATGTGAAGAGTACAGGGAGGTGATAACTTCCCTTTTCCCAAGGCAATGAATGCCCTTACTTATGAGGTGAGCCATGTGAAGAGTACAGGAGGTGATAACTTCCCTTTTCCCAAGGCAATGAATGCCCTTACTTATGAGGTGAGCCATGTGAAGAGTACAGGAGGTGATAACTTCCTTTTTCCCAAGGCAATGAATGCCCTTACTTATGAGGTGAGCCATGTGAAGAGTACAGGGAGGTGATAACTTCCCTTTTCCCAAGGCAATGAATGCCCTTACTTATGAGGTGAGCCATGTGAAGAGTACAGGAGGTGATAACTTCACTTTTCCCAAGGCAATGAATGCCCTTACTTATGAGGTGAGCCATGTGAAGAGTACAGGAGGTGATAACTTCCCTTTTCCCAAGGCAATGAATGCCCTTACTTATGAGGTGAGCCATGTGAAGAGTACAGGAGGTGATAACTTCCCTTTTCCCAAGGCAATGAATGCCCTTACTTATGAGGTGAGCCATGTGAAGAGTACAGGGAGGTGATAACTTCCTTTTCCCAAGGCAATGAATGCCCTTACTTATGAGGTGAGCCATGTGAAGAGTACAGGAGGTGATAACTTCCCTTTTTCCCAAGGCAATGAATGCCCTTACTTATGAGGTGAGCCATGTGAAGAGTACAGGGAGGTGATAACTTCCCTTTTTCCCAAGGCAATGAATGCCCTTACTTATGAGGTGAGCCATGTGAAGAGTACAGGGAGGTGATAACTTCCCTTTTTCCCAAGGCAATGAATGCCCTTACTTATGAGGTGAGCCATGTGAAGAGTACAGGGAGGTGATAACTTCCCTTTTTCCCAAGGCAATGAATGCCCTTACTAATGAGGTGAGCCATATAAAATGCCCTTCTTACCACTCTGGCGACATGGTGATCAAGGGCAAGGTTGCTGTAAACCCGAGTGCCCAGATCTCTCACCACTGAGTGCTTACTTAGGGTATTGCCATTGATGTAGTCATTTGCAGGAACACCGCTCTTGCTAAAAGGGATGATAATACATTTTTTGCATTGAGTTTGAAGCCATGACTTTGGCACCAATCATTTGTTTGCGTACGACCCTCTTGAAGGATGTTGACATTGTTGGAGATTCTATGATCGCACCCAGTTTGCAGTCATCAGCAAACTTTGTCAGCCACAGTCCCTTTTTTTTAGCTTGTACTTCAGAGAAATGGATTCCAAACAGTAGAGGCCTCAGAACCGGTGCCTGGTAATAGGTCTGATGTGAGAGTTGGATTCCCCTATTTTGACTGTATGGGTTCTATCAGAGATCCAGTTTGCAGCCCAATTTACGATATAAGAGTTGATGTCTAGCTTTGAGAGTTTGTCAATGATGCCTGAGTCAGGGACAGTGTCAAATGCCTTGGACAGGTCTAGGTAGGTTGCATGCACAGATTTCCCCTCATCCAGGGCCCTTGCGACTGTCTCAAAGAAGTCCACCAGGTTTAACAAGCATAATCTCCTCTTGACAAATGCAAACTGGGTAGGATCTAGTGTTTGGAGATTACCTATATCTTTGTTGATAAGGTCCATAATGATTCTCTCTATGGCCTTGCAAATAAGGCTAGTCAGGCTAATAGGTCTGTATTTCCTGGGGTCAGCAGAAGCACCACCTTTGTGCAGGGGGATAACGGTGGCTGTTTTCCATTCAGCTGGGATGAAGCCAGTACTTAGACTGTGATTGAAAAGAGTAGCCAGTGGTGATGCTAATTCTTGTTTGAGCCCATGGTGGACACAGCCTGGGATGTTATCAGGTCCCATTGGTGCTATGTGTTTGGCTTAGAGTGGGCAGTTACAACCTGCTCTTTAGAGATACAAGGTAGGGGACAGGTGGTAGGGATGTCATGAAGTATGTGTGGCAGGGACAAGGGAGTGAAGTTTTCATCAAACCTGTTGGCTAGCAAGTTAGCTATGTCCACCAGCTCAGTGTATGTGTTACCATTAACTACCAGTTTGGCCCAAACAGATGTAACTAAAGAATGCCTTATGGCTGTCCTTGGGAAGCTAACTTGGATTCATAATAGTTTATCTTGGAGGACTTCACAAGAAGTCTTATTTGCTTATTTAAGCTGAGGAAGGAGGATCTCCAGTTTACAGCCTGCTCCTTTTTACTCTTGGACAGCAGTTTCTTCCTTTTATTGTAAAGCCTGTTAATGGTGGTTGTCCACCAGGTAGGTTTGCTTTTCCTTGAAGAGCTTGTTTTGGTCCTAACAGGTACTGCTGAGTCAATGCAGTTATGCAGGTGCCTGTATAGGACATTGGAGTAGAGCTCGGCATAGTTACTGGTTCTGTCTGAGGGGAGAGGTGCAATGAAACTATTTATACCATCCTATAAGAGGTTATAATCTGCTTTGGAGAAGTGTTTTAGTCTAGTTGCTGCTAGGAGAGGGTCAGGTGTTATAGTTACTTCAAATGAGACTAATTTGTGTTCAGATCTCACCACGGATGAACTCATAGTGGGGGAGCTACAGTGGTTTCCCATATTTGTAAGCACCAGATCCAGGATGTTGGTGCCCCTAATAGGGGTGTCAACCAGCTGATCCAGGGCATTGGAGTGGACAAAGTTAAGGAACCTTTGGGCAATTGAGTTTGAGCACGAGTAATTCATTATTTATTTACATTTGTTTACCTGGAAAGTCCATTTGGGCAAGAACCCATTTTCAGTGGTGGATGCTTGGGGAGAAAAGCTCTACATAATACAAATTACAACATAGCTCAATATCACTAATGATAAAGTATAACATGATAAGCAAAGAATATAAACATCATTTAAGCAAAACAATGTTTTTATCTATGGTGACTGAAAGTAATCCCTAGCTTTGAGCTTTAAATTCACTGGTACATTTATATGTATTTCAGAACCCCTTGATGTATAACTCAGCTCTTTCCATGTGTTCCTAGACTCCAGTCACTGCCACTTTAAGCTTATCATGTAAGTAGGGAAACTGTTCTACAACACTGTTAAATGGGAAATTCTTTTCTACCAAAATTTTTCTGGCATTATCTAATAGTCCTCTTGGGTGCCTGACATATAATAAGTCAAAAGGGCTAAAGCGTATTGAGACTTGTGACACCTTGAAAATGGCAAACGGGAGGTATGTCAGTAACTGGTCCCAGTTTTTTCCATCTTCTGCAATCATTTTTTTTCAGCATTTAACACTATTTTATCCACATGGGACTGGTACACTGGGGATTTTAATTGCTTGACCTTAAAGCTCTGACATAGGTTTATTATGAACAATTGTGTCTTGTTTAATTTACATGGAATTATTCACCATTAAAACACCTAAAAGCAGCTATCCCAAGATCATAAAACTCAAAACAATTTATACACCAGAGTCTTTTCAGTGGTGCTGTTTATCAAATAACTGGCAGCCAACAAGAAGTTATGTTGGGAAATAATAATGCCACCTCCCCAGCTATGGCCTTAGCATTATCCTTACATTGTGGGATAAATTTAGGATGCTTAGTTGCAAAGTCCAAATAATTAACATATATTGTAACTATTGCTCAATTTTACCAATGGCTCAATAATGTCCTGAGCATTACATTCAAATGGCACCTCTATGATAGGCATTGGAAACAGTGGATTTGTACAGCCTGGGTGTAGAACTGTTGTCTGGTATTCAGTGCATCAAGCATAGAAGTTCTCAACCTCTTTCATTATTCCCGGCCAATAAAATCTTGTCAGGATTCTTTCTTTAGCTTTATCCATTCCCAGGTGTCCCCTAACATATGGCTATGTGCTGATTTCATTACCAGATTCCTGAAAGTTTGGATACTAAAAGTTGGTGTACAATTTACTCTTTATCCTTATTTGCTTTGTATAAGAAGTCATCTTGTAATGAAGTGTGTGTAAAAAGAAGGACAATAATGTCCTGCTTCTTCTCTTACAGCTCTACCTAAATGTTGTCTTGCTCTGTTCAAAATGTCTTCATCCTACCTACTTAGTCTTTTTAAATTTTAAGTAGTATAGTTGGAAGTCTGCCTTTTCTGAGGTAGAAGGTACTAAGTCCTCTCCTACCAACACAGGCACTGGGGTATCTGTGTTGAACTTGTCTTCTGTAAAAGGCAACTAAAGCCACTACAGTTTAGTACCAGTAGTTATATTTACTCACTTTTTTCTTGTTCCTTTCCTTCATGATCCTGATGCAGAGACACTTCTTTATTTTATGTAATGTTCCTGTAATTTGGCCCAACATAAACATAATTATAGTTCTGTTCATAGTTTTCTCACTCTCAGTATACACCACTCTCTCATTCACTGTTTTTTCTTTATGTGGCTCATGCTCTGTTTTAGAGTAACTGAATAACATCATCTTAATTCTTTCTATTCTCTAGGTAGCTCTCCCTGGGTCTATATTACATAAATGAAAATCCAAAAACGCGAATGACCTAAAGGTCTAAAATGCAGGACCTCGAACACGCTATTGTGGGGGGCTGTGCCACCCACATCCCCCACTAAATATATATACCAACTCTGAGATTGCACTACAGTGAGGAAACGGCAAATATTCCAATCCTCATTGTACCGCGATCTCACAAAAAGTAGATCAAGATCCGGCATTTCTGACCTTTAGGTCATTCGCTATTTTAAGCTTTTGGTGTTCTAATAGGAACCCGCTCTCCCTCTGCAAATTATTTATCTTTATTTGTGTTTTTTTTTTTTCTTTACATACTTACAGTTGCCCGGAGTCATCTTCTGTTTGAGGTTTCTTTCTTGCACTGACATAAATAGGTTTATAATTCTGTTCAAGCTGCCCCGCCACACATGTACATTTGCATATCTCTTTAAATGCTCTAGGTTCTTCCTCTCTCTCTGTCTCTGTCTCATTATCCATAGCCACATCATTTTTGCCTTTAGCACTTTATAACACTATAGTCTGATCCTACTTGGATTCATATTCTTTAATGAATATGTCTAGGGGTTACTTCCCCACCTTTTCTGTATTAGACAGAGATATATCTGCATGGCATTCATTCATTTGCTCAAAATCTCAAGAGTTTGAGCCCTTGAATTATCAGCTGCAGGGCTCAAAAATTAACTTTTCGAAAGTGCCTGGTAATTAGGTATGCGAGATTGGGGTATAGTGGAGATTGAGGAATTTGCCCTTTCTCCAAATGTAGCAGGGGCTTGGGGGTTTGGGGGGAGCTTGCCCCCTCCATAAAATAGCTTTTGTTTTTCTTTGAATCTGTCTGATTCAAAGTTTTGTGTATTCAGATATTTGGATGTGAACTGTTGTAGTCTATGCCTTAATGTTCAAACTTTGTATAATTTGAACATTTGATATAGAATTGTCTTCAGGAGTATTCATTTGCTGGTTTCTTTCTTCATCTTTATAGGTGATCAGTCAAATGGACTACCTTCACCCCCCTGCTTCCACAAATATTTAAAGTGGAGAAAATCCTTTTCTATTATCATGCCATGTGTTAAATTATGTGCAATAGCAGCAGGATAAGCTTTACCCCCAAACCAGCTTGTTTTCCAACAGTTAACACAGGTTTCACTACATAGTTTCATGACATAACAATCCTTCTAATATTATAACAAGACTTTCAGAGTCCTTAGGGTCAGTTTGATACTCCTACTGTCCTCAAGTAGTGGGTGTAGATCTCTTGAATTTATCAGTTGCTAGCCATTTTATTTTCAGTATCGTGACCCTCAGGAACTAGCCATAAAATAATGATATGCTTTAAGTCATATAACTGGGATCTTATCATTTGTTCTTATCAAGCGTCCAGCTGTGAAACCTTTCAGCTTTTGCCTTTGTGGTGGCAACAACTCTAGCCAGTAATGTATTTTTAACAATTTCCTAATCCTAATTCATATTGCCTTCTATGTCCATGAAGTTTTTTAGTAGTTCTCCAATCAGCTGGGCTGAAAGGATCCTGGCCCAGTAGGACCAATCATTTCCCTCCTGGTGTGTACTACTCAAGGGCAGCAAATTATACCTCTAGGTCCTTCTTGCTGGTTAGAAGTTTTAGTTGTGGAAATATCTTTGGAATACTCATCAATTTGGCCACAGATATTGTCCCTTCAACTGCATCTGTGATGGAACGCAGTAGAGGTTCCAAATTTGTCATGTCAAATTGACCAAGACATGGGTGCACTTGACAAAGGAAAACAAAACGTCCCAGCATGTACTACTGGACACTTTGTCTCATACTGGGAAAAATTAATAGATATGGATGGCAGTGATAGGTGCAATGTTAGGACTCTGACTTGAAACAATGTGCTAAAATGCTTGCTACAATCCTCCATTATGGAATACCAAAGTCAGCAGAGACATCAGTCTTAGAAGTTATTATTGTTTATTGTACAAAAGAACTTAAAAAGTACAGGTTCTGCTCAAACAAAAGTCTTAGGGTTAATAATAAATTCACAACCAGTGCCTTCAAAACAGCACTATACTGTTGGATTATACTCTTGCCTAGTGTCTCACTTTCTGTGTGTCTCTCTCTTTCTCTCTCTCTCTCATTCTCTCTCTCTTTCTTTCCCTGTCTAATTACAAAGAAAACAAAACCCTTCTGAGGATTTTATGCACCTTTAGTTGCTTCATTAAATAATCTGCTTTGAGTAACACAGCAAATTCTCTTTCTGATCTTAAGGAAGGTAGTCACGAAAGGTAAATAACCAAAACTGTCCATTTATACCTCATTCCCTATAAAGGTTCCATATATATTATTGATACACACACACACACACACACACACACACACACACACACACACACACACAAACACACACGCCTGCTTGTGTGCATGCACACATACACACATTTTTTATAAATATGCTTATTTTGTATATTTATACATAATCTATCATAATGTGGCAGTTACACTGGTGGAATGCCTGAGTAAGACAGAAAATAGACATAAAAAGACAAAGAAAATAAAGATGTTATGTGTGAGAGAGCTCACATCTAGTAAGGGAAGGGAAAAATAAAAGGCAGCTGTTGCAAGACAAAAGCGACGCTTGGTAGATGTTAAATCCTTTATAAGCAGAAAACTCCAAATCCAGAAAAATACAGACAATATTCATCCAAGATAAAACAGTGCAAGCAAACACAGCAGTATTAAGCGCTTTCGTCTGGTAGATGACTTCCTCAGAATACAAAATACTGCAATTAGCACCTGTTTAAATACATTGCTTACCCAATCACAAATAACTGACATCATTTCCCCCATTAACAAGGCTGCAAATACTTAATACAAGCCAAATATAAAACAATAATACATATAAAAAGTTTAAAACATCCCTAAACAATATATATAACTAAATCAAAAACATAGATTTTAATTTCAGCAGAGAAGATAAAGAAATTCTATCATTTAACCCAGGAGCATGATAGGCATCAAGCCTGATTTGCCATTTGAGTTCTACAAACTCCAAATACTCATTCAAGGGTCCCCCACGAGGTCCCAGATCTACCTGCTCCAATATAAAGTACAGGAAGGAATGGGTAGGTTCACTAACCAAATGTTTATATAGTGCATTCTTTTCATTTTTATTCCTGATATCATATAAATGTTGATAAATCCCTTAGGGCATTCTTAGTTTTACCTACATAGAAACTTGCACAGAATCTACACAAGGATTTACCACCTACCAAGCGTCGCTTTTGTCTTGCAACAGCTGCCTTTTATTTTTCATTGTTTGTAAGACTCTACCTGTTTTCCTTGCTAGTAGGGGAAGGGGATTGGTTCCTTTAACAAAATTTACCTTTAGGTGTGGTAATTCATTTCACTTATGCACCAGTCCCCTATTAAAGCCGGGTCAGAAACAAATTTACAGAAAACTTTTGGAGCAAGAAGTGTGGAGTACACCTGTGGAAAAAGAGACAAACCAAGGGTCTCAGACAGAATCTGTTTGGAAAATCTGTACCTGCCAATTAAAGTCCTAGAAACTGAGACTGATTTGCTAGAATAATGGCTTCTGGAAAATATTTGTTTTCTTGAGAAATTCTGAACCCTAAAGTGCATTTGTGACTGTCAACAGTAGAAGTAGCAAATCACCAACCAACATTAAAAAATACTACTATACACAGGCTCAAAACTTTGATAGACAATGAAGTTCCTCTATGGAACAAAAGCACTTAACCTAATTATTGTGGATTAATAAATAGTTTTCATGCTGTTGATGCATCTGTCAATGTTTTGAATCTGCGGATAGTACTGTCCACAGCAGAGTCTTTTAGATTTCTAGAAATGAAAGACAATGGCACTTTGAAGCGTTCAGATACATTGCATTTTATTGCATAGATGATGTTTCCAGAGACGCTTAGTACTTTATGTACATAGTTCTTATGTTATTAATATTCTTTTTATTTTACTTTTTCAATGTGTTAAAGAAGAAATAATATAAAGCTTATCACATGTTCAAGAAGTGTTCGGCACGTTTACAAGAAAGTTTAAAGATACTGGGGAAAATGTTTCCAGAACTGTTATAAGAGACCAGATGGTACAATCTCTCATATTAAAATCAAGTATACAGTGCCTCTTTACTCATTTGTAAGCTCAACGTACTCTATAACATATTTACACTTATTAACATTATAAAACAAATCAGAGATGACTAGTTATAGCAGCAAAGGCCAGTCTAGTGTTCATTTCTTATTGCCAGACCAGATGAAGTCATGACATTGTAGCTGTTTCCAAGAAAATTAGCAAAATGTCTATTGAGAATATTTTATACTTTGAGCTTGTACAAGCACCCTGTCTGTATAATCATTCTGCCTGCTGGTGGTCTGCTTTGTTTTCATATTCCTTAATATCAGAATTATTCAAGGGTGTGTTAAACCCATTGTAAAAGGATTCTGTGTCATCCTGACTTAATAATTGCAGTTAGGAAAAAAAATATATAAAATAACTTTTAAAAAGGCAAATGAAAGTTACATCTCACATGAAAATAATAAGATGTTTAATATATATACATACATATATATATATATATATATATATATATATATATATATATATATATATATACATACTAAACGAGTTTCTTAAATTCCACTTGAAATGAGAATTTCAGCTAAAGCAGCTAATAGCTCAAACTGTTTATTTTACTTAATTTACAGACTGAACTCTTACTTTATGTCACCTGTCACTACAGTTTTTGATTTTGTTCCATGGTAAGGTTAGGCATGTTTATGTTTGGTTAATAAAATCCCTTATTTTCAACAAACATTGGTGCATGTTGTTTATTTATTTATTTATATATGTTATTTATTTATTTATTATTTATTTACCAGGTAATTGGACTGGTCCATTGACCCTTTTTGGGCATGACCCGAGCCCAATGAACAAGAAATAACATCACGTTTTTTTCAAATGGACAATATTATATATAAAATGAATACATAGCAAAATTCAGAACATAGTAAGACTGAATGTAGATAGAGTAACATTAAAATATCCAGAGTGCATTGAATAAAAAAAAAATATATACAAAATGTAAAAGCTAAGATGTGCATAAAATATTGTGCAATCATACATATAATAGATAAACTCCTATATACATGTGAAATATTTGTGTGTAAGATGCCACATTAAGAGTCTAAGAACAGTTTGTTAAATGTATTCTAGCATTCATGATATGGGATAGTAAGTTACCAAACCATTGTCATGGTGGCAATTGCAGTTAGAGTCAGTAAAGATATGCACTTTAAGTACATCTTTGAAGCTTTCAATGCTTTTTAAACTTTTGAGATCTATAGGCAGGTGCTTCCAGGTAGCAGGTGCCACCTACAGCAGTTTTAAATGGAGGAGTACTAGACTGAAACTGTTAACACGTGTAGAGAATTACTAGTGGGGATTCTCATGATAAGAAAGTTAAAAGAAGGGCATCTGGAGTAAAAGTTATCTTACCCCAGAATTTTTAAATTCTTTAACAATAGAACATCCAATTGAAGACTGTCCTATAGCATCTGATAGTCACACTGAAATAAATGACATTGATGAAACTCAGTCTTAATCTCGGTGGCTCACAAAAGCACAATAGATGACAATGTTTTCATGGCACAGTGGTGCAGCAATAGCAGTGTCGTCACACAGCAAGAGGTTCTCCGGTTCGATTCTTGGCTGGGGTGCCTTCTGTCTGGAGTCTGCATGTCCTCCCTGTGTTCACGTGGGTTTTCCTCCGGGTGCTCCAGTTTCCTCCCACATTGCAAAGACATTTCTGGAGTGTTTCTCCCTGGGCCTCTGCTGAAAATTGGCTTTGTTCCAAGTCAGACTTTCCTTGTAAACAGATATAAAAAATATATATATCTGAGTCTATGTTTAAGCCCATCCAAAGAATGCTTAGTGACTTAGATAACTTTAGGGTCACAGTATCTTCATTGTCAGGGCTTAGATTAACCAATGTACCAGAGTTAGCACAGATGTTTTTCAAAAATGGATCTAGTTACACTTACATTGTCACACTGTGATACTAATGATGTAAAATCAACTTCTAATCTAATAGGTTAAGACTAGGAATTTTGGAAATTTTTTAAATAAACAAAGTACATGTCACATTTAGTGGAATCTTACCATCCTTTAGGCAGAATGACAACTGCCATACCAAAGCATTAAAATTTAACTCTTGGTTAAGACAAGTCTGCCCTACCTATATGGTTGAACTAACGAGTTTCTGGAAAGAATTTATGCCAGACTGTAGATTGTTCTCTAAGGATCTTTTACATCTTACCATTTTAGGAGCTAAATGTGTAGAACATAGGTAAAATTATCATCAAGCCTTTTTAGGCCCATCACCAAAGCAAGCACCACAACATGTAAGAATAGGCAGATTAATTCTTCTTTGAGTTTCTATCTCTGTAATACTCACAGGATGGCTAACGATATCAACAAATTACTTGGAGTAAATCATAGTGAGGACTTATCAGTTATTGCTATTACTGAAGCCTGGGATTCTCTTACCTTGGTACTCCCAGGGTTCATAAAATGTGAATGTTTGCAGAACAATATGAATAGTGAAGGAATATTATTACTAATTAAAGATTCTATAGTTTCAGCACTTATTTCTATAAATAAGAACTTGGACACCGTGGATGTGGATCTCTGGATATATAGACAAATAATATTAGATTAATACTTACACACAGAGCCCCATCTTTTAAACAGTACATCACAACATGACTCCTTATCATTCCTTGAAAATATTATGCCACATAACAGGGTCATTTTATTAGGTGATCTAAATTATCCCCCTATCAGCTGGATAGCTTACTTCCAAGTGTAAAAGAAAATCCATATTTATTAACATTTTGTTACGAAATGGATTCAATTAATTGATCACTCAGCTTACTAGTGAGAGCAACATCTTGGACCTTATTGCAACTAACTGTAATAACTTCACATATGAGCTTTGATTGAGTACAACACCGTTTGCCTTTATAAAAAACAGGCAATTGCACTGACTGGAGTCTGTCCAATGCCAGTTTACCAAGTGTATTCCATCTGTTAGAAACATGGATTACCCTGAGAATTGTTGGAGATTAAATTTGTACTCATTCCATCAAAGATATTTTAGAGGGAGAGCGATCTTAGCATTCAAATCATTCACTGATTATCTTTTGCTGTCAGTGTAACTTAACCATATACAATAATGTTTTCTGTGGGATTCATTAACAGCGTGTACATGTTGCTCTAAAGAGAGCACACTCGGCTGGCTATGTACAATGAGCAGCACTGCTGATTGAATATGCAAGACTGTAAGATGCTCTAGATGTCAAGCAACCCCTTCTCGAACCCGTAACAACTGCTGGTGACCAAAATGAGGTAAGGCAGTGCACATACGTACAGTACAAATAAAGGAACTTAGATAAAGCAGAGTTTATTAAATGAGCATGCTCACATGGCACAAATGGAGATATGACAACTTGGAATATAAAAAAGACAGGGGAGGCCTAACAATACAAACAAGTGTACAAGAAAGACTGATACAGTTGTAAATGGCATTTAGTGAAATAGTGCACATGTGGGAACCTCATTGGCATTGTCATATACATTGGTAAAGTAAATACAGGACAGTAAAATGTTCAGAATGCAAAAACAGGAGCTGTATAAACAGACTTGTAAGTTACACAATTTTACAAAGTAGTGATAGCAGAAACAATATAACAAATATGGTAGCAGCATACATGTTGGGAAGGGTAAGAACTGAGATAGGAAATAATTCCTAACTCAGTATGTAGTACAATCCACAAAGATCTGCCACAGAAAATGAATTGTCACTTTGAAAACACAAATTAATAGAGGATTATGCTGCAATACATTGGCACAAAGTTAAAAACATAAAGGAAGAGATGTAATAACACCAGAGATGTAAGACGTCATGAAAAATATACTGAGATGGAAACCCTGCAAGATGCATGTCAGGTGGAGGCAGTCCAGGATCATCTGTTTTGTATGTGTGTGTGTGTGTGTGTCTGTGTGTGTGTGTGTGTGTGTGTGTGTGTGTGTGTGTGTGTGTGTGTGTGTGTGTGTGTGTGTGTGTGTGTGTGTGTGTGTGTGTGTGTGTGTGTGTGTGTGTGTGTGTGTGTGTGTGTGTATGTGTGTGTGTGTGTGTGTGTGCATGTGTGTGTGTGTGTGTGTGTGTGTGTGTGTGTGTGTGTGTGTGTGTGTGTGTGTGTGTGTGTGTATGTGTGTGTGTGTGTGTGTGTGTGTGTGTGTGTGTGTGTGTGTGTGTGTGTGTGTGTGTGTGTGTGTGTGTGTGTGTGTGTGTGTGTGTGTGTGTGTGTGTGTGTGTGTGTGTGGGTGTGTGTGGGTGTGTGTGTGTGTGTGTGTGTGTGTGTGTGTGTGTGTGTGTGTGTGTGTGTGTGTGTGTGTGTGTGTGTGTGTGTGTGCGCGTGTGTGTGCGTGTGTGTGTGTGATGTCATTGTATGTCTATGGACATGATTAGGTATGTTTGAAAGGAAGACCACTCATGATCGTTAGCCATTGGGAGAAGTAATCACAACACAACATTGATTACTTATTGTACTTTGTGCTAACCGTTATGCCATCCTAAAAATATAACAAAATATCCTAACATAGGTCCTTTGATACTTTGTGACCACTATTTAGCATTTCACACAACAGGGTGTGAGGAGCAAGCCAGTCTGTATTCTGAACAAAATAATATAAAGCATACACTACTAAAAATGGGTTTGAGCTATCAAATTGCAATTGGATAATTACAAATGAGAGAAAGAACACATTTGAAGTGATGACATCATCAATTGTTGCAAAGCAGATGTGTGGCCTAAAAGGAATTGAAATTGTTGGGGGGGGGGTCACTCTCCCCCAGTAAATGTTTCTCCAAAGTGGAAGTGTACATATCAGATGTGTTGGTAAGCCAATCCTATCTACCACTAGAGTCATATGCACTCGTACTAGGTAGTCTTTTCTAGATTTGAACACCTGCTTCTCTAAGTCCAAAACCTAGAGGTTGTCCACTAAACTTTCACTCACGTTTAGGTTCTTACATCTGCCTTGCAGCACAGTAATGATGTAACCCCTTTAAATGTGTTTTTTCTCACACTTGCAGTAAGATGTCTTCAGTGGTGTTAGCAATTAATGCACAATGTTGTGAAGTGTCTAGATAATTAGGCAGTGAAAGGATCGGGCACTATTCATAATCTCAGCCTATGATAGGGCACTATTCATAATCTCAGCCTACGCCCCACAGCAGGGTTGTGATAGTGAGGAGAAGAGTGTATTCAGACAGCAATTGTAGGAACTACTAGGTAAAGCAGGACAACATGATTTGGTGAAAATAATAGGTGACCTGAATGCATATATCAGGGCAGGCAGAACAGGATATAAGGTCTGCCTGGATCTAAATGTTTGGGGAAACAGGAATAAAGAAGGCGAGGCTATTCTAGACGTCTGTGTGGCAAATGGCTTGATGGTGACCAACACATGGTTCAACTAGAGGAAATGTCAAAAGGTCAGATGCAAGAGTAGCAAACATGCAACTTAGGTAGACTTCCTCCTAGTAATAAAACAACTTGGGGAGAATCTGTGATTGCAAAGTCATCCCCAATGAAACAGACAGCCCACAGCTTAAGCCATTAGTTGCCACAACCATCTATAGGAAGTGGTCAGATAAAGCTCTAAGGTAATCAAAACTAGGCTGAAAACCAGGATGCTGACTAGAGAGATAGCACATGAGTTCAAGGAATTACTCAGGGCTCTAGCACTTTGGGAAGAAGAGGAAATAGGTGAAGCTGAGGAAGAATGGCAGCACCTCAAAACAGCAGGTGTAAGGACTATGAAACAAATATGTGGTTCAGCCAGGTATGGAAACAAAGTACATAAGGAACCTAGTGGTGGCATGCAGACATCCAGGACAACATCAAAATAAAGGGGTGCAGGAAAAAGTGGGAGACAGAAAAGATGGACCAGGCTAAGAAGGAATACTGGTTGGCTAACAAACAGGCTAAGAGAAGAATTGCAATAGCAAAGAACAAGGCATCACAGGAACTCTACCAGCTTCTGAAAAGTGACTCAATAGATGACATAAAAAAACTATATCAGTTTGCAATGCAAAGACAGAAAGATAAAGAAGATAGTCAGATATCCTTCATAAGGGACGCCAGCAACAATATGCTCACCATGCCACAGATCATCAAAGGCAGATGGAAGGAGTACTTAACAGCAGTTTCTGAATGAAGAAAACCACACATAAGCTGTACTGCCTCAGGATATGAAGAGCACTAGAAAGTAAGAAGGTAGGTAAGCAATTTGGATTAAGATCAGTATACAGCACAACTAACTCAATTTCTGCAATGAGACAAATAATTGAGAAGAAGCTTGAAATGAAGAAGCAGTCCAACTGGGTACTCCTACACTTGGACAAACCATTTGATAAGGTCCCTAACTAGCTTATTTGGGCAGTCCATTGGTAGTTCGAAATTCCAGAAACATTGGTAGAATTAGTGCAAGCTATGTACAAGGACCCAATGATTCAAGTATGAACAGTATAGAGTCTCACAGAGGGATTCCCAGTGGGGGTGGGTGTGCAACAGGATTCAGCTTTGGGCCCACTGCCCTTTATTCTGGTGTTGAGCTACATTAGCAAACAGGTCAGGGGGTCAGATCAACAAAGTTGTTTTATACAGATGATGTGGCATTACAGACAGACTGTGCAAGAACTTCAGCAAATAATAGGAGAATGAAATGCAAAACTGAAGGCACATGAGATGAAACTGAGTACACATAAGACAATTGTAATAGCTGGAAATGGGTAAGGGAGAAGAGGATAACTGAGATAGAAGGGAAAATAGTGGAACAGGTTAACAGTTTAACTATCTGTGTTTGACAAGAAGGGAAGTCTGAATGAGGAGATCAAAGCTAGAATTGGGGGGGGGGGCTGCAGCCAACTGGCACAGACTGTCGAGGGTAGTGTGTGACAGACGAATGTCAAAAAAGCTGAAAAGTAAGGAGTACAAAACAGTATGACACACGACACCTGACCTCATGTAGAAAATGGAAAAACAGGTTGATGATGATGATGATGATGATGATGGTGATGATGATGATGATGGTAATGATGATGACGGGGATGATGATGATGATGATGGGCAATGTGTTATGCAAACAAAACAGCAGTGCATTGCTCGCAACTCACTACATACTGTAACAATAACTCATATGTCACATAAGTCAGATAAATTTTTGTGACGTAAATGATATCTATGTGTGTCCCATTAAGGTGTATTGTGCAGTTATATGATGGCCAGCTCTTACAGATGTCAACCAGTGCATTGCCACCAATGCATTCCTCAATGCTCATCTGAAGATCATGTATGAAATGCTTTATTTATTTTGGGGATCATTGACAAGGCTTTGTGATGTGTGTACATTGTGCAAGCTAACTACAAGTCAGACATGCAGTACGTATAACACTATACCCACTGGTACTATTGTGCAAGTATGTGTCTAATAGTCCCACTTCATTGGAAAACAGTTGAAAGGTAATGTGTTTCAGTGCAAACATCATTTACATTATGTATTAACCAGATATCAACACAGTGAATTCCTAATATCTTGACTACAATAATCCAATAAATAATACACAAGTAATATGACCCACTGAGATTACTTTTCTTTCTGTCAAAATCGCTTACTGAAGTGCATTACTACCAAACGCATTTTCTCAACCAATGGCAAAATGTTAGCACATGCATAATATTTTTTTTCAAATAATTTTTATTTTTTCTTCTTCTCTTATATTGTTTGTAAATTTCAGTTCCAGTTATTTTACAAGCCACAATTCAGTTACATTGTAGAGGAACTAGTCATATTTAGGTACATCTTGTTGCAAGACAAATTTCAGTGTTACAAGAAAATACACAATATAGATAACACCCCATATGCAATATATACAAGTGGTACAGAAAATCAACTTCTGATTAATATTTGTGTCACAGTTTACATAATATGTATATCTGCTACATAAGATGTTTAGATTAGACACAAACCCACAAAAGAATTATGACTTATGCACTTTACAGTTTACATTCACAATAATTTGTCTTTTCTGGTCTATCTATTATTTTAAATATGATCCAGGAGGAGACTCCAGTATTTTAGTAAATAGGAATGCTTACTTTGGTTATTCATTATCAATTTATGTGCTGCTATACACTGTATTGCCATACTTCTGAAGCCCTCCCGTGGCAATTTGGTTTGATCTAACCAGTTCTGATTAATGTACAATTTTAGTAGAGAGAAGAAGGTAATTAGAATATGCAGATTAAGTCTGGGTAACTTTTGAGAGGTGATATGCAAAACTGCAAATTCCTATGATGATGTGGATATTTGATATCCCATCTTCTCCAGTCTGACTCACAGTGAGCACCATAATTTCTAAGTACAATTACAGCTCCAGAAGATGTGGAGTAGGTCAGCACATGCATAATTATTTTCTGAGTTTTCAACTTTAGACTGGAAGTGCAGTGGTGTACAATGCTCCATGCCAAGCATCATGTAGATATATAAGTAAATTGTACAGAAACATGGACATTTCTGTTTCAGAACCATTTCAGAGTATGTGTGTGTTGTGTTAATGATTTGTGTGTCATCATTACAACATGCGTCATGATCATTACAGTAAAGTATTCATAATATGGAGCAAGCAGGGGCATACCTCCCCCTGTCCAGATTTTTGAGGAGTGTCCAGGTTTTTACCTCATGATTTTTTGCATCCCTCATAAAATTTATTTTCTACCAAATTATTGAGAACTGAAGTCACTACATAGTACCATATATTTACATGTCAAACTTCATATCCTTCAAAACATTCATGCTAATGATAAACCTATTATTCTAGCAAATTTTTATAACAGCAATAATTGTACTCTATCCCTTATTATGCGCTATTGTTCCCCCATTGCTTTTGGCTTTGTCCAGATTTCTTGTAGTTAGAGATGGAAAGGTATGAGCAGGAGTGGGATACAGGTAGACTAAATAAAGGGATACGCATGAAAATCCTGGTAGATAACAAATTTAGCCATTACTTCACAAAGGAAATAGTATGAAAAAGAAGTCCTTAAGTAATGCTTGACATGATGCTGTTTTGATTACTTACCAATCTGCATCAGTGTCCTCTAGACCTGAGAATTATCTGAGCAAACCAAAAAAAAAATCATATTTCAGGCAGTAAAACTCACACATTTGAAGGGACAATGAGAAAAGTGTGAAGCAAGGAATTATGTGTGCACTAGACTTCATAACAAGAAAGATAATGGAATCATTCCATATGGTGTACATTCAATGCTGGAACCAGTTTTACATATACGAATAACTCTCTCCTCATAGGGCTATCAGCATTGCTGTTTGTTGCTCAGCAGGGCCATACACAGTAGCATGAACAACACCATATTATTGTGACTGAAGGTAAAAATCTTCAGTTTTTGCCCTGTATGGTGTCATTTGTGATTTGCTGTTATTTAGCTTTGCTACATGATGCCAAGTGTTAGACAAATGCTGGGGACAAAACTAAAGTTTTGCTTGTGGGCCATTTCTGGTCATGCGTGTGGTGTGTGAACCTATTTCTTGACCAGATTAAAAGTGTGCAAAGGAGTTGGTAGGACAGTAGTGAAATGGGGGCAATCAAGAGGTAGGACATTAGGGGAAGAATAAAGGAACGTGCAAAATGGTGGTGGGAGAGCACCATAGTTATCAACTTCTTCATAAGCTAACAGTGTATTTGTACAAATAATTTGATGAATTTGGATAGTAACCAGGCTTGAATGAAAACAAATCTCACAGAATCTGTACTACCCAAAACACAGCTTACAATGAAAAAAGAAGAGGAGCCCACATTAGAAGAACAGCAGGCCCAGATGAGGTCACCTCAGATATGATGAAGATACTGGAAGAAATGGCTCCTGAGGGTACTCATAGCAGTATGGAGAGAAAGGCATATTGCACATGAGTGGAGAATAAGCATACTAGTGCCAGGGTACAAGAACAAAAGGGGGCATTCACAGTTGTGGACAGTATATGGGTGTCTAACTTCTGTCATACTACAAGAAAGGTCTGGAGACAGTGATTGATAAACAAATACACAGAGTAGTAAGAAATGAGATGGGAGATGAGCAGTTCAATTTCAGGTCAGAATGCCACAGAAACTACCAGATGTTTGCAGTGAGACAGATAGTTGAGAAGAAGCTAGAGATGAGGAAATATTGCAAATGGGCATTCCTAGACCTAGAGAAAGCACATGACAAGGTCCCAAGAAAACTAATTTGGGCAATCCTGTGATGGTTCAATGTTGCAGAATCTTTGGTAGAATTAGTGCAGGCTATGTACAAGGAAGGACCCATTGTCACAAGAGCAAACAGTGTTCAGTCTCACAGAGGGGTTCCCAGTGGGTGTGGGTATGCATCTGGATTCTGCCCTAAGCCCACTGCTGTTCATACTGGTGATGGACTTTATTAGCAAAACGGTTGCAGGGGACAGGTGAACAATGCTGTATGCAGATGATGTGGCATTACAAGCAGACTCTGAACAAAAACTTCTGTGAAGGATAGGAGAATGGAATGCACAACTTAAGGAACACAGGATGAAACTGGGGACAGATAATACTGTTGTAAAGACAGCAAATAGGGGAGTTCAGTGAAAGGTGAAAATGAAGATAGAAGGGAAAATAGTGTAACAAGTAAGCAGCTTCAAGTAACGAGTAGTAAAGGAGAAGGGAAGTTTGAATGAAGAGGCCAAATATAGATTAGAGGACTGTAGCCAACTGGCACAGAGAGTAAGTTGTAGTGCATGATATAAGAATGCCAAAGAAGCTGAAAAGTAAGTGTACAAAACAGTGGTGTGACCAGTACTACTGTATAGTATGGAAAACTAGACAGTACAAGCAGATCAGCTGAGCAAGCTAGAGCTGATGGAGATGAAGTGCCTGAGATGGGTGGTAGGATGCACAATGTGGGGCAGATGAAGAAATGAGGACATCAGACCAGAAGCCCAATTGCAGAGGAGCTCAAGGAGAACATTTTACGGTGATTCAGGCAGATGCACAGGACAGTAGAAGACAATCTGGTGAAGAAGATTTAGGATAGATGGGAAGAAAAGCAAGATGAAACAAGGGCATTCAGCAAAGAGAGGGACGGCTTGTTTGAGAGAAGATGTGTGACTGTCAGGCATGACTACTGAAGAGGGTAGGAGAGTGACATTGAATTGAAAGAGATGGTGCCACTTGACATGACACCCCATATAGAAAATCAGAAAAATGGGGTTGATGATGATGATGACTGCATATTCATCATATAAAGGGTGTGTGAAAACAACTTAATAATGTCTTATGGCCACTTTGACCAGATCAAGTCTGTCATACACACACATATACAAAGAGGAGAGTTACGTATGGATGTGTGTAATTTTGTTGTGGGACAAGTGCCCTTTTCATTTTTCTTTTGGGAGAGAGACATTTTTGGGAATTTATTTAAGAATAACAGGATTAGGTATGTAGGATAGGTTAGCTAGCAGGTGTAGACATAGAGAGTATACAGTATAGATAGGGATGTGATTTACACAACAATGTTAGAGGACTCCTTGAGTGGGGATTAGTATGGGTCTTCAGAAGCTCATTCCCATCCAACATGAGTACAGTGGAAATCTAGTCCATACCCTGTGAAGTATCTTCACTGTCTCCTGTCTCAGATACTTCTGGCAGTGCCAGATGGGGAATCACTTTGGCTATTTGATGCACCATCTTTACCATTCTGCCAATATGGGCACCAAGGCCCCTCTTGATTATCTTCTCCATCAGTCCTATCAGTTCTTGACACAGTCACCACCTCCACTGGGATTACTCCTGGTGGTTACCACTGTGTCAGCCCCAGGGCAGAGCTATCTGATGCAGCTGGTACAGTTAAGACAGGAGACTTGTGGAGGCAATGCTGCCAGGCTGACTCAGAAGTGCCTGTGGTGGTGCTGCCTTAGCCACCTGTGGAGGAATGGCAGTATGCGCATGTGGCTGGTCTAGCTCCCCATGCATGTGTCATTCATGTAGCAGCAGGAATTATGGTCAAAATGTCATTAGAAAAATAGAGATAGTGGGTGGGGGAAGAGACAACATAGAAACATATAAATGTCATGAAATTATAATATATCTCAGTCCTTGCATATTCCCACATAACTAATGAGCTTTGTAACATCCAATTTTGACAATTCATCGTGTAATAAAAGGTAATTTGCCTTGGAATAGTTCCTAATTGTTACTGGTTTTAATGGGATCAAAATCAACTCCCTAATACCATTAAAAGCAGCAACAGTTAGGAACTATTAAAAGGCAAGTTACCTTTTATTAATTAATGGTTGTCAAAATGCAATGCCCCTCCAAACCCAAAAAACACAGCAGCCTATATTGAACTGCTGTCAGAAACACTGTACAACCATGTCAATAGCTGCATAGAGGCTGCTGTACCTGCAAGAAGTAAGCTCAGGACTAGCCCTAGAAATAAACTGCGCTGATGGCATCCAAAATTAAACAGGATATACAACAAAAGGAAAAAAATTATGGCAAAAATCAGGAAGGGTAATTCCCATAAACATAGAAACTTTCTCATCAAAGTAAATAGGTAACTAAGAGGGCTAATTAGGTCATGCAATGCCAACTTTGAAGTTAAGAGAGCATCCCAGGTGAAAAATAACCATAAGGCCTTCTACAGCTATGCCAGAAACCTTAAGGGCAGTAAACAGCAATGTGCTAAACTGGTGGTTAATGGTGCCACCTTCACGGAACCTGGTCATATAGCAAACGTGTTGCAGACAAATTCATTTCCAAATTTACCCCCCTCTCACCCCAACCATCTCCTCAAAAATACTGTCAAAAATAACCCTTCCAGCTATAATCAGAGAGTGTCTACTGACTGCACTCACTAAAGCCAAGAATAAGGCCTCAGTGGGCCCAGATAACATCCCAGGATGCCTCCTGAATAGTCTAGAATACGACTTATCAGGACTCCTGGAGTCATTTTTAACTATCGTCTTAAAACAGGCTTTGTATCATGTGAATGGAGGCTTACAGTTATCATTCCCCTTCATAACTGAGGACCTTCAAGAGATGCTGGAAACTACAGACCCATTAGTCTGACTAGTCTAATTTGCAAAGCCATGGAAAAATTTTTCATGTAAATTATCAACAAGGATATAGGAGATCTCCAGACATGGGATAAATCCCAGTTTGGTTTTGCCAAAGGAAGGTCATGCTTACCGAATCTTGTGTAATTCTTTGTGAAGGTCACTAAGGCAATGGATGAGGGAGAAACGATGTGTACTGCTTACCTAGATCGGGCTACAGCATTTGTTTCAATTCCCCAATCAGGCATTGTCAACAGACTTATGGCACTAGGTATATACCCATTTATAACATGCTGGATAGCTGGCTGGCTCACTGATAGGACCCAGGAGGATAGAATTAATCAGGCCACCTCCACAAATAGGGTAGTGACCAGTGGAGTCCCCCTAGGCACTGTGCTAGGCCCGATCCTCTTTGGCATCTACTTCTCAGATGTCAAAACCAATGTCAAAGACCTTTGGCTGACTAAGTTCTCAGATGATTGCAAACTGGGAGCAGTCATTGAATTCCCCAAGATAAGAATATCCTTCAGGATGGTCTAATACAGACAAACACTTGGTGCCAAAGCCATGGCTTAAAATTCAGTACCAAGAAATGCATTGTTGTACCTTTTTGGAAGCCTACCATCCCAGGTAACTACATCATCAATAAAATACTCTTAAAAGTTGATTCACTAGTCAGGGATCTGGGAACTCATGAAGCTAGTAACATAGCCTTTGACCAGCATATGTCCATTGTAGTATGGAAAACTCTTCTATATTACTAAACTTATAGGCAAAAACATGGCATCTAGGTCCAGAGAGGTCATCATACCACTGTACTTGACCCTCATCAGACTCATCATAGAGTATAATGCCCAGTTCAGTATGTACCTGACAGGACACATGCAGCAACTGGTGTAGATAAGTGTGTGTCTTGAGCCTAGTCAGCCACTGTAGCTAGATGGCATGTGATTATAAGTTACTGAGCACAAGCAGGTTCAGTGCCATTTTGTATAGTCAGCCAGAGTATGTGGAGGCATGACTGGAGATGCACATGAGTGTGTTTGAAGCAATAAGTCAGTCAGTTTATGGGGCTTGAAGTAAATGTTCCAGTTACAACTCCTGATGTGTTTATGTACAATAAAAGACTTGAACACATACCCAGCCTCAGTGTCTCGTTTGAATACACAAGACATGCGACATGGTGTTAGCATGGAATCAGAAGTTAAAACAGCTTACAAATCATGAGGCACACAGTTAGAAGTGGAGAAATATACAGGAGCCAACTTGCAAACAGGTCAGCAGTTATTCAAAGGTACTTAAATTCAATTAAATGATTTTTCAGTAACTGAATATGTGGTGAAGCATTCAAAATGTTTGAAATAATTACCGAGATAAACAAAATGTCTGAAATAGCCACATAATGATAAAAGTGCTTGAAATAATTTCCAAAGTGTTTAAAATGTATGAAAGGGCTAAAACGTCCAAATTGTTTCACAATGTATAACTTTTTTCACACTAACTAAAACTTTTTGAAGTATCCGGAATATTAACAGTGTTTGCAGTTAAAACAAAGCAATTTCAGAGAGATTGTTGTGCAGTTGGGCATAATTACAAGTACCTGATCTATGCTTATATTTAAATGAATTTTGCTGTTATGGCAGAGGGATTTCACAGACCTGGACCACTGGTGTTTGATAATAATATTGCTGAGAACTGGCAAGGGTTTGAGCAAGAATATGATATTTTTATACAGGCTGCATTTTCTAATAAAGATGCACATACAAGAACATTTATACTTCTCAAATTAGTTGTTTCAGAAGCCATTGAGAGGGAGCATTAATTTGTGTATGCACTTGCCGTGTATGCAGGGGAGAGGGACAACTGCCATATTGTGATACAGGCTGAAACTTGGGAAGACCGTGAGTGCTTAAAACGTGAATTTTGAGAAATGTGTAACCCTTAAACGAATATTATGATGGAAAGGCACATATTTTACACAAGAAATCAAAAGCCTGATGAAACTATTACAGCATATATTACTGACTTCAGAAATAAAGCAAAAATGTGCAGATTTGGTGATTTCTGGGATGGGCTGATAAAAGACCGTCTTGTATGTGGTGTTAATAATGATTCAGTGAGAAAGATTTTGTTTCAAGACTGTGAATTAACATTGAGTAAAGCCATAAGGATTTTTCAAATACATTAGCTTACAGAAAAGCACACAAATATGCTTATGAATGAGAAAAGCATACTTGCAATATCTGCTAGTGCAAATGTTGATAGTGTACAACAGCAGAAAGTTAAGATGATAAAGAAATATAAACCGAAGGCTGCCACAGCCAATCTTATTGTTAATTGTCAAAATTGTGGAGTCAGTCATGAACCTAAACGAGAAAAGTGCTTAGCTTTTGGTCAGCAATGTCACAAATGTAAAAAGTGGAATCATTTCAAAAGGCTTTGTAAGTCTAAGGTGGCACAACCTTTTATTAAAAGAGAGCATCTGAAGAAGTAATTAGATCAGGTAGAGAGCTGTGAGCAAACATTTTATGTTGATGGTGTCTCTGTGATTGATGAAACAGTTAATACAGCAGACTATCAGCTGGCAGCAAAGAGTGAAATATTTTGTACTGTACAAATTAATAAGAAACCTGTAGAGCTTAAAGTAGACACTGGATCCAAGTGCAATGCTTTATCAGCATAAATGTTTGCTAAAGTAAAAGCTGGTGAGAAACTTGATTCAGCAAAGCGTGCAAAACTAGTTGGTTATGGTGGTGAAGAGATTCAGACTAATGGTGTAGTAAATCTTTCATGCCATTTTGCAGGAAACTACTATGACTTGCAGTTTTACATAGTCACAAGACATGTGCAGTCACTGTGAGGGCTCAAAGACAGTTTGAGAATGGGACTGATTTCATTTAATAAAGAGGTTCACCATGTAAGTATGAAGAACAACGATAGTTTTACACAGAGTATTTTTAGTTAATATGCTGATAGTTTCAAAGACGAGCTTGGAAAACTTCCAGTTACATATTCCATGAAGTTAAACCATGAAATAAGCCCAGTTGTCATACCAGCAAAGAAGATTCCATTAACAATGCAGAGCAAAGTAAAAGGTGAACTTGACAAAATGGTGAATTTGGGTGTTCTTACTCCAGTAGATGAACCAGCTGAATGGGCATTCTCCATGGTCTTAGCTCATATGAAATGCTCAGATGATATCCGCATCTGTATTGATCCTAGAGACTTAAACAAAGCACATAATCATCCTCATCCTCCAATGCATACAGCAGAAGAAGTAGCCACTGTCATGCCAAATGCCACTATTTTTTCAGTCTTAGATGCAAAAAGTTCCTTTTGGCAAATTTTGCTTAATTACAAATTGTCATTGTTAACCACATTTAGCATACCATTTAGTAGATACAGATTTTTGAGAGTGCCATTTGGGATACATTCTGCCAGTGAAGTATTTCAAAGTGCAAGGAGCAAATTTTATTCTGGTTATCCATATGCCGTCATAGTAGACAACATTATTGTTAGGGGCAATGGTGAAGATGAACATGATAGAAATCTCAGGAATGTTCTAGACCATGCATGTGAAGTCAATCTTAAACTGAATCCACAAAAATGCAAATTCAAACAGAAAGAAGTTACCTATGTGGGACATTTGTTTACCAGCTCTGGCTTACAACCAGATCCATCTTTGCAAGCAGCAATTCTTGAGATGCCAGTTCTAGAGAATGTCACATCGTTACAACGTTTTCTTGGTATGGTCAACTATTTAGGAAAGTTCATCTCAGAATTAAGTGAGCTTTCAACACCATTATGTGAGTTGGCAAACAAAAATTTAAACTGGTCTTGGTTGGAACAACACCAAAGAGCATTTGATTTACTGAAGCAGAAAATTGCCAGTCCACCCACACTGAGATATTATGATGTTCACAAACTTGTAACTCTTTCTTGTGATGCCTCAAAGTATGGCTTTGGTGCAGCATGTCTTCAGGAAGGCATACTAGTAGCCTATGCATCCAGAGCTTTAACTCAAACAGAGGTGCAGTATGCACCAATAGAGGAAGAGCTTTTGACAGTAGTGTTTTCATGTTTGAAGTTCAGTTCAGTAGTTATATTTATGGAAATCCTATCCAGATAGAGACTGATCACCAACCTTTAGTGACAATACAATTTTAAGAAACATGTATAGCCCCAGCATGACTGCAATGCATGATGTTAAATTGCAAAAGTACAATTTCACTACTGTCTGTACAAAAGGCAAATGTTTATACCTTGCTGATGTTTTGTCATGAGCCCCTAGACAAATAACAAAACACCATGAAAATGACAACGCAGAGTTTGAAGTCATGGAAGTCAGAAATTTGTCGTCATCATGTCTTGATGAATTCAGAAATCACACAGTTTCAGACCCAATTCTCTAGAAGCTTAAAAATGTTATCAGTCAAGGATGGCCAACATGACCAACCAGTTTACCACTTGACATTCAGCAGTATTTTCCTTAATGAGACAAACTCATGATGAAAGATGGACTCATCATGAAGGGTCCAAAAGTGGTAATTCGTACAGCATTATAACAGGAACATTTTGCATCATGGTCACCCGGGTACTGATTCTACAAAAAGAAGGGCATGAGGCATAGTATTTTGGTCTTCTATGTCAAAATATATAGAGAAAGAAACTCCAGCATGTTCGGTTTGCAACAGCACCAAACTGCACCAACAAAAAGAACCATTTTAGTGAAACCAGATTCCTGAATTACCACGGTCAATGGTTGCTACTGATATTTTCAAATGGAATGGTCAACATTACTTAGTGTTAGTAGACTCTTATTCAAATTGGTTTGAAATTGGCCTTTTTCCTAACTTAACGTCCAGCACTGTCATTACGAAACTGAAGAGACATTTTTCTGTCCATGGTAGTCCGCACCTAGTCATATCTGACAATGGTGCACAGTCAGCATTTTAAGAAAGTTTAAGAAATTTGCTGAGTCTTGGGACTTTGTCCATATTACTAGTAGTCCTAAATATTCACAGTCCAGTGGTTTAGCTGAGCATGCAGTTCAGAGTACAAAATGTTTGTTAGAGAAATCCAAGAGAGATGGGACCGATGTTTTCCTTAACTTACTCAATCTCAGAAAGATTCCTCAAGATAACTTGTTTGGTTCACCTGCTCAGAGATTGATGTCCAGACAGATTAGAACACCTCTTCCTATTAGTAAACAATTGTTAGTACCAAATGCAAAGGACAACAAAAGCTTAAGGTTCAACTTTCGAGAAAATGTCAGTCACAAAAGTTGTACTATGATAAGTCCAGTAAACCTCTTAGACCATTAAGACAAGGAGACGTTGTGAGAATGTAAACCTCTAAAGGATAAGACTGAGTGGGAATTATCAAGAATATTTGAGAAGAAGTGAGATCTTACATAATACAATCTAAAGTAATGGATTTCAGAAGGAATCAAAGACATATATTGCCATTCTTCGAACCACTGACGCAGCAGAATGCCTGTGCCAATTACTTTATTTCTCAGAGTGACTCTACACCTGTTCAAATTCCAGAGGGCAGTGTACTTTCTTCAAATAATCCTGATGCAATCTCTGAAGTACCATTTGTGAAAGAATCCCCAGAGACTGTCCTTGTTGCTAAACCCAGTCAAAGTTTTTATATGACCAGATCGGGTAGAATTTCCAGACCTAATCCAAAATACATAGCGACTTGGACTTGAGTTCAAATTTGTTGTTAAATGCTGATGTGATATCCGGCTTGCAAAATGTCTTGTTCACCTATAGCATGTTGAACAAATTAAAAGGGAGGATACAGATCAGTGTGTATCTTGAACCTTGTCAGCCACTGTAGCTACATAGCATGTGCATATAAGTTACTGAGCATATGCAAGATCAGTGCCATTTTGTATATTCAGCCAGAGTGAGTGCAGACATGAATGGAGATGTACATGCAAGTGTGTTTGAAGTAATGAGTCAGTTAGCTTATGAAGTTTGAAGTATATGTTCCAGTTACAACTCCTGATGTGTTTATGTACAATAAATGACTTGAACACATACCCAGTCTCAGTGTCTCATTTGAATACACCAGACATGTGACAACTGGAATGTTCACAAAGGTTCCTTATAAAAAATGCAGGAAGTAAACACAGTGTCCTATGCTGATCTCCTCAAAGTCCTGTCTCTTTACATGGTATCATACAGACTTCTGAGAGGTGATCTTTGTCTGGTATATACAGCATCCTTGGACCCTGTTTTGATGAACCTTTTGCACATCCAAAAAAACAAACATCATCAGAACTACTAGATTAAAAGACATAAATTTTGCTTGAACATAAATAGGACATGTTGGAGAGACAGATATGTTTCTCAGAGAATTCCCATTCTTTGGAACAGGCTCCCCACCCATGTGAACCAGAATTCCTCCCTATCCTTTCTAAGTGCAACTTGGAACAATGGGCTGGTAATCTGGAAATTCACCCCTGGTCTGGCTTTTATGCTTCTGATGGACAGAGGTAGTCAGTAAATCACTACCTATATAAATCAAATTTATGGGTCATATTTAGTTTGCATGTCTAGGCTTATAATGGCCCTAGTGGCTGTTAGTCTAGTATACATCTATGAACCTATGAACCTATAAATGTGAATCCATACATGTGTGTTAAAGTACACATTCATCTCATAAATATTATCAACATAATGCAATTACTTTAACCACTGCATATATGTTTTATGTATTACAGCTCATAAAATGTATATGTGAAATGATTAAATTGTTATTCTAAGTTACTGACTTTAAGAATAATAAACTTAACTAATTGCAGCTGCTTGGATTTGGACCCACAAACATGCATGTTCACAGAAGAATTGGCTAATACAATGCTGCAAGAGCTATTTGAGCAGGTATTTACAGTTTGCATATACACATCTGACTTTGTAAAGCAGTTATGGGCTGATAGCCATGGAAGTGCTAGAACTAAATTCAAAATCATTGCTTTTATGAAACATCTGTCAGCCATTTCTGAGCCATGCTTACTCTATGCCTCTCTGAGGCATTGTAGCGTCTTCCTTTGCACCTCCCTGTTTACTTCTATCTCTGCAGAAGTTGCACAGAACAGAAAAAGAAAAAAGAAAAACAAGGAACACATTTTTCTGTTGACAAATCATGGTATTATATTTCCTGGTAATAGGCCCCTATACTTACTCAACTAAGGCGAGGTTTGGATCTTTAAATATTCTTCCCATTGGCTAAGGAGGTCCTGCTTGCACCTTTTCATCAGTGTATGTGATACCATTTGCACTGGTGACAGCCTTGGTGAAGCTATCCAAGCTATCCAAAGTGTCAGCCTTGCAGTGTGACCCAGTATAGTTTCCCCTGCAGCAGCCTTTGAATGTATTGTTAAATGAGAAGTCCAAAAAAATCTTGGGTTCTCCTGACTCCATGTTTTTGCTCTAAGTTTTTTAAATGGAGAACTACAGCTCCATCGCCTGCCATTCCTTTTTAAAGGTATCAGAAAAAAATGGCAGAAAATTGGCTCCCATTTCAGATTTCACATATACTAGCTTGTGTACAATGATGGACAAGCTAGACAACTGCATTCATGTGACAGAAGACACAGACATGCAATTAATGGTGGGTATGCATCCTTCAATGTCCTCTTTAGGGCAGCTTGGCTATGTGTGCTGATCAGTGTATTTATAAATGTTCCATAACAACTCCAGCAAACACCGGATAATGTTAAGATCTCAGATATCATTTCAAATGATATACTGCAACCTTTAGGCATGTTCTCTGGGATAGTTGATAGCATTCATAACAAGAAAATTGTCACAAAAATATGAATTAAAAATCTCTATGATGCATTTGCTGTCATTCACTGTTGTCTCTATGTAAATTTTGATTAAGTGCTACAAAATGCTTTGGGGTACATAAAATGTTAAACACTGTGAATGATTGCACCTTGGAATCAAAACTATGACAAACAGGAACTTAAACTTCTTTACTCTGTGCATTAGCAGTTAATGCCACAGAAGAACTGACATGCCCCATGTATAAGTTGAGGTATACAGTTCTAAAAAGGAATGAGTATACACCTACATCCGATAACCCTGTAACTGTTGCTTTTTGAAGTGTTCCTTTTTTGGAGGTATATTTTGAAGCAAATATTAATTCCTGTGGAATATTTCTGTTGCATCGAGTTTTTCTAATATCTTTATTGTCAACTGCCATGGTTCAAGGCCAAGCTTATCTGCATAGCTGATGGCAAAGTTGTAGCACGTATGTAATTTTCTTCTGATTTGTGCCATAGGAAGTAAAGTGCCAGTTATTACAGAGATTCCTACATACTGACAGTGCTCCATGCTAAATGTCATTCAAAGGAAACTGAGACACTTTTAGAATGCTGACTTTGTGTGATGACCCATTGTTTTCATTCACATCACTTTGCACTTATGCCAGAACACACATTGGGGAAAAGGCCACACAAAGTTTTACAAGATATAATGTTCTACATAGCATATATCAGTGCAATCTACACTTGGGATAATGAAAAAATGTATTCCACTGAAGCCATGATCATACATATGAATACTGTAGGTGCCAAAGATCAGATTTATCTTGTTTAGTGCCCATTATGCAACCATGGCTCAGATACAGAAAAATAAATTTTATTATGACCTGTAAACGTAAACTATACGTAATATAGATTCAAACCCTGCACTGCTTGTGCTGCTATTCAGAGTTGATTTGATTAACACATTGAGCCATTGAGAAAGCTCCATAACAGCTGCATTTTCTGCATTCAGTACTGTCCAAAGGGCTGAATAAGGTGCACTACCATCATTCTTATTTGCATGACAGATGGATAAGCCTTTGCGCATGCTAATAAAATTTGAGTTTTTGCTATGGGAAATGAAATGTCATTTAGTGAACAACCTCACTAAATGGCACCAAGATGCAATGCAAACATTGTGTAAAAAAAAAAATTATAAATCATTGTGATGATTTCTCAACTTTGTAGTCTTATACAACTAAAATACTGAGAGTAATGATTTCTATTGTACCAAGAAATGTCACCTTCTCCAGAACTGAACCCTGCACCTATGGTATTACTATGAAATATTTAAAATGATTAGCAATTTGCACCATCTGAACGTTTACTAAGTCATTTGTAGAAATTCAAGCAGATGTACTCAATTTTGTACTTCTGACATTTAAATTTAGACAACAATATACTCCTGTTATCACACCGTTGCCACTTGTCCTCTCATAGTACAATTCTTGGTGAATGTTATACTTGCAGAAGTGATGATAGTTAAGCATGTGAGATTAGAAGCATATATCTACAAGATAGGAAAATGTTATTTCCCTTTCTATGAATTACTGCATTGTGATCCCTTTGTACCATAAATGTATGACATTTTGCAATGAGTTTAACTTTTTTCCATATTTCTACATTGTATATATTTGATAGGGTTTACAGCCATTTTGTCATCAGACACATAATTGTCTTACAAATGCTAAATAAAGTGTGTACCAAGGTTCCCTCCTGAGACAGTTAATGTACATGAAACCTTCTCAGCAAGATTTTTCTCTCTGACACCCCCCCCCCCCCTCTGTAAGTGTATTCTCATTAGCAGGAATGCTAAACAAGTAATTGAACTTGTAGAAATGCTAATAAGGCATTCTTGCAAGGCATTACATAGCCAAAAGGCATTAATACTAGCCCTTGTACTGTTCAGGCATGTGTACATAATTTTGTAGGTACTAACACCATGTTTACTAGCCAGCACTTCATGCAGATTGAGGGATTCAGGAATGATAATGAGCTGACACCTAAGTAACATGTTCATTGTACCCAGATGATTTAATCTACACCATATAAGTAGAACCTAGGGCTATGGAATATCCATAGTGGTAGGGAAGACTGCTTGATTTCCCAAGTGCTGCCAAACAAAACTGTTGTTGCTGACTGTTAAGACTGTTGTATTTCTGATACTTTTTGGAGAACTCTCTTAAAATCTGTAATGGTATGTAATATTCTTTACAAGCACTGCCTACAAATGTATATTTTGCATGCTTTTTTTGCAGTTTGTGCTATCTAACTTTGCAAAGTTGTGTGTTTGGAATGAACATATAACAACTGTTGTGCAGTGCTCTTTTAATTATATTTCATGGATTTCTTGCAATATTCCCAGGATGTTCATACACATCTAAACTGTAAAGCTTATTCAGGTTATTGTTACATTAAGGAATGTTTCTGTAATAATGCTGTTCTATCTGCCTAGCATTTGTATATTTGTCTATTCTTCTTATGTCCCTAACATCAGTATTCATTCCACTCTGTAGTCATATGTTATTACTATTTTTTGGAAGGAGCATGTGGCAATTATTCAGGTCTTGCACTGATATGCTTAAAGGGACCAGGATTTAAAATTAGGGTCTGAGTTAAGCTGACAGAAGTCACGTCCTCTTCGACAAGTCACTTTCATTCCCACCCACAGTGTCATTTTACTTTTAAATATCATGTAAATGCACAGTTCCAGTCTTGTTTCAGCTCCCATGATAAACTAATCTTTGGATTTGTGTTCCTCTCTGCCTTACATTGGATTGGGGAACTATGCACCCGGCTCCCGGCTCGTATTTAAAATAAAGAAGGCTGTGCCAGGAGAAAAGGGACATCAGTGTATACTAATTTTTAGATTTTGCATCACTCATGCTTCTACAGATGTACAAGCAGCCCATTCATAAATTACAGTGCATTTGTCTAGTAATATTCAGAAATCAGCACATATCAAACTAGAAGCTGAAAAAGGAACAGAAGAGTATGTCTCCTAATGCTCCAACCTTCTGTCACATACTTGCTTTCTATGGAGATTACTAGCAGCTCAGAAAGTCACTACACCAGGCTAGTATTCAAAAATCAGAATACAGTAAAACATGAAAGAAAGAGAAATATGTTTTCCACTACTGCTTGTCTGACTCAGATGCTTTTTGTAGATAGAAGCCATGTCATAAAATTGTTGCAGATGGCCAGGATTCACAATCAGCACAGAATAAAATATGAAATAAAAGAAACAAAAAAAATATGTGTACTGATGTTTTAAAAGCCTTGCATTACTGATGTGCTTTCTAGAGTAGCAATAGCAGTCAGGTCATAAAATGCCTGAAAGGCTACTTTTTTCAGTTGGTAAAATGCACAGATTAAACTAATGAATGTCTCACTGGAGAGCTGTTGTCAGTACAACTGCAATTTGAGATGGAATTTGACTAACACCTTTGAAACTTCCTTCTGGCACCCTTCCCCCACCCCTCCCCTCAGCCAAAGGTGAGCATGCTCAGAAAGGCAAACCTGAAATGTAAACAAAGGCTGAATCAAAACAAAAAATCCCTGGGACTGTCCCTTTAAATTCATATATTTTTTTAACATTTTAAATGGTGACTCCTACATAATGAGTATTTTCTCACAAGTATTACATCAGCTTGTAACCTCTACCCCCTGGTATGTTGTGTGCATCTGACATATGTTTTCTTTCCCTTACCAAAATGTTTATGGCAAGAAAACCAAAAGAGAAGGTATCAGTTCCATGGAAACTTCCATTCTCAGATGTTGAGAATGAGGTTATAGTCCAGGCCCTCTGTCTCCATGGGGTAAAGATTCTAGATCCTGATTTAGCTGACAGTCCCTTCTGCGACCATGTCTGGCAACAGGAAGTCAATGATGTGAATGTTGTGGGTGGCCAGGGCCATGACTAAAAATGCATCAGACATAGGGCCAGTGATATGATCAAGAATGCTATTAACAAAACCAAAGCTACTGCAGGGGTACAAACAACCACGGTGGGGGAGTCTCCTACTGAGTCACCACCCACTGAGACAGAGAAGTTCCTGTCAACTGAAAATGATCCAAGTAGCTCAAAAGAATTCAACAATGTTGTCATGGATGTGAGGGCCAAGGTGGAAGACAAAAACAGGATGAAAACTAATGATGCTCCAAGTATACTGTTCAATTATACATAAACTATCAGAAATGTAAGGGTTGTTTTAAGATGTCTTAGGTTTCATGCTTACAACACCTTTGTCAAGTGCAATTTATGTATCTAGGGGCATCTGGCATTGAGGTAAAAGACCACCTGCACATGGGATATATATATATATATATATATATATATATATATATATATATATATATATCTACTATACATGATCGAAATTGCAGAAAGCCGAAACACATATGGCCGAGACCATATGTTCGACTTGCACAATTTCAAACATGTAAAAAAAACAAAACAAAAAAAAAACATAACATTAACACACTTTCTTATTGTTAGCATCCCCAAACCCCCCGTAACTTTAATATACCAACTACGAGATCACACTACAGTGCAGAAATGGAAATATTTCCATTCCACACTGCACAGAGATGTCCGCTACACATGGTCGGGATTCCAAAAGTCGAACATATGGTCTCTGCCATATGGGTTTCGACTTTGTGAGATTTCGATCATGTGTAGGGGACCCATATATATATATATATATATATATATATATATATATATATATATATATATATACACACACATATACACGGTTAGCCAAATGGTTATGAAACTAATGTCGAGGTAAGTAAACCCAGCTAGGTGGAGGGCTTGCCCCCCACAACTCCTCTAACTATATGTACCAACTCTAGGATCACACTACAGTGGAGAAAAGGTCATGTTGGCCAAGTGTATACTTACCCCTGTAAAAATCCGAGGCTCAAGTTCCTGTGGTTTCATTATTTTCATCTCAGGATTTTAAACGCTGATATTTTGAACATTGGGATTTTGAAGTAGACCCATGAATACACATACCCCCTAGACTACACATCACAGTAACCCAAACAAATTCTGGAACACTATCAATCAAATCCTTCACCCTGGTAACCCCTCAATACAAACCCCTGTCCAAAGAATACTCCACTAGAAACAGCCACCTTACTTAACTCCTACTTTATAGACTCCATTAGTAAACTAATACCAGCCTCAAACTCCACTAACTTTACTACCTTTCCCACTATCCCAAACCAAAATAACTCCTTCTTTCTTAAACCTGTTCCCAACGGCTACATAAAACATCTCTTATATAAGCTTAAGCCTTGCTCTCCCTCTGTTAACAAACTATCTCCAGTTTTTCTCAAGATAGCTGCAAACTCCATAGCACACCCCATTTCCATTCTTATAAATTGCTTTGTATCAGAATCCACAGTTCCCTCACTTTGGAAAAAGAATCTTTACTATACCTATCCCCAAAGGCAGCAATTCCACTGAACTATCAATCTACCATCCTCACTCCCACCCAACATGAATTCCGTTCTAATCACAGTACCTGAACAGCCCTTATCTCCTTTACCCACTCCATTTCAATAGCCAAAGACAACAACAAACTTGTTTCCTGTCTCTTCCTAGACATCTCAAAATCATTTGACACTGTCTCTTACTCTATGCTTCAATCCAAACTATCCAGTATCAACCTCTCTACCACAACCATTGCCTGGTTCACCAGCTACCTCTCCAACAGACAACAATCTGTGAAATAACTCTCCTCACTTTCCCCTTTCCTCCCCATCAAGATGGGTGTTCCTCAAGGTTCAATTCCTGGTCTCATACTGTTCAACATCTTCACTAACAACCTCTATACATCCTGTCCACAGTCTATCCTCATTCAATATGCAGATGACTCCACTATCATGTCTACCTCTGATACCCTCTCTGACCTGTACATCCTAACTCAAAACTACTTCAACACTACTGAAAATTGTCTCACTAACAGCCAACTAATTCTTAATCCAAAAATTACCAAACTCCTGTTATTTCTCCCAAAATCACTCACCCACCTCAAACCTACCTTGTCAAAAACATCACATAACAACACTGTCATCAATGTTGAAACCCGCACTAAACTTCTAGGGGCCATCATAGATGATCACCTCAAATTCGATCTACATGTCCACTACTGTATAAAGAAAACCCACCAAAAACTTGGCCTACTTTTCAGAAACAAATAAATTCTTATAAAAGACTCTCATATCACTCTTGCCCATGCCTGCCTACTACCCAGCCTCCTCTATAGCTCACAACTCTAACCAACCTACAGACCAGTCTACTAGCTAAACTTGAAGCCACATATAACAAACTAGACCTCTAACTCTCATTACTGTTATTCTGTCAAGGCTTTAAATTGGCTAGAGTTCCCCATCAAATTTCAATCCTCTCAACTACTAAATAGTCATATCATCCTTTATAAGCCCTCCTCCTATGCTGACATCTCCTCACACATCTCTCTTTACACACCGGCTAGAAACCTCATTAGCTCTGACCAACATTTAGGCATATGCAAACCTAAAACAGCAATAGGCCAAAACTTATATAGCTATTTTCCTGCCCTTTCCTCGAACAAACTTCCCTTGACCGTCTGTAAAATACCTCACATACAATAGTTCAAAAAAGCTCTCAAAGAATGCATTCTTAACACCAGGACATGTCATTGTAAAATCCCTTCTTGAAATTCCTCCCCTAAATCACTCCTAAATCCCACTATCTCTTTATTGTATAACAGTAAACTATCCTGGAAATATCTTGTCAACTGCTTTTAACAGCCTCAGTACATTGCTAATTAGCAGCTTTGTTTTTAATTTTTAATTTTTACTTGTTAAGCTAGTGTATTCCACAGTATATGTTTTATGTAATATACTCATAAATAGTTACTTTTCTAAACTTTGTATGTACCCTCTTGAAGCTTTTCTCCCCAAACTTCCATCGAAAAAGATATCTGGCTCCATTGGACATTCCTAGTCAACACACACACACACACACACACACACACACACACACACACACACACACACACACACACACACACACACACATACACACACACACACACACACACACACACACACACACACACACACACACACACACACACAAAACATTACCTGACTTCCTTCATCTGGAGATACTGGCCTTGACAGTACATACTTGCTCTGACCCTCATCTGTCTGTCTCTCTCTCTCTCTCTCTCACACACACACACACACACACACACACACACACACACACACACACACACACACACACACACATTCACGCACACACGCGCACACACACACAGACACACACAGACACACACACACACACACACACACACACACAAAAACTTGGTTTGTGTCAGGCTTGCCCTCCTCCAACCCCCCCCCACACACATTGTGCAATTGTTGCTGATGACTGTACCCCGAGCTTTGCACAATTTTGTGGCTTGGGGAGGTCTATATTTAATGCAGAGAATGGCCAGTTAATTACTGTTTAGTTAACTCCCTGTTTTCATCAGGATATGTAATGCTTTTCACTTTGTTTTAGTCTACTTAGTTAAGTTCAATGATGTTATTAGTTGTAGTGGTCCTACTTGTCGTAGTAGTAGTAATAGCAGAGCCAGATTTAGCAGTAGATGGCCTAGACAATTGCCTGTGGTCCACTGGCTGGTAGGGGGCCCCCACTAACTGAGAGTGGGCCCACTGGCTGGGGCACTGCTGCATTTACTTTTTTTAATAAACAAAAAGTCACACATACCTGTTGGGTCTGTGTGTGCATCATCATCGCACAAAACCTCCTGTTGTTTACTTCTTCCTTTCTGTATTCTGCGAGCTTGGAATTTGAATGCAAAAAGATATTGCTGGGCTGCTACTTGCTTCATTGCAGAATGTAGACAACACAAACAAGCTCTCTGGACAGACCCTGACTCTTCTACAGAACAGATGGACAGACAAGTAAGCAGTGTGTGTTTGGGTGTGTGACATACCCTAGTAATACCCTAGTAAGACCCTAGTTAGGGATAGCAGGTGGTTAGTAAATTTGCTCAGGTTCAAACCCTTTACCTTAGTTTTAGGAAACAAGAGCCTGAATCCTCTACCCCAACTACCAAGCTACTATAAAATTGAGTTTCAAGGAATTGACCACATTTTTTCAAGGAAATGAGTTTCAAGTCCATTTTCAAGGAATTGTGAGCTTCAAGGGAAGAGACGTTTACTGCTGCACATGCTAAAACTGTTGACAATGTGCAACTGTTTTCCTTAGCAAATGCAAATGGTATCACTATTGTGCAATAATGTTTAAAAGCCTTGTTAATAGCACTACAGGTAGTGTATTTGCTTTTAATGCAGAAGGCTGTGGGTTCTACTCCCACAGCATGTAGCTGGATCTCTGATACTATATTGTACTTTAAGGGGGGTGGAGTGCTGCAGTCCTGAGTGCATCCTCTATTGGATGAGATGCCTAGTAACTATGAATCTGTTCTCAGTTTGCCATCCATTCCCTACTGCAATACTACTAGCTTACCATATTTTAAATGTAACATGGGCAATGTATTATTGAAGGGCAGCAGGCACTGAATTTGTAGATGAAATGCTGAAATATAAAGTTATTTTCTAGCAGCAACTTCTTCATTAGCTACAGACCTTTTTAATGTGGAATTATTCATAAAATAATCTAAGGCTAGCTTCAAAAGAAAAATTGCAAAGGACTCCAAAGATAACCAGAAAGCATTTTTTAGCCATATCATGAATCTAAGTGGCAGTTCTCAGATCTGCTCGGAGTTAGTGCAAAATGGCACAAAACACACTGAACCGACTGATATCACCAACATCCTGGCAGACAGGTTCAGTGCAAACTTCACCCCCTCTCACCCCCAAAAGGGCACATAACCATACCAGAAGAATGTAGTGCTCCTGAAATCGTAGACACTCAGGTTAAAACAGTCCTCTCCAAAGCCAAAATCACAGCATCAATGGGACCGGACGGTGTCCCAGGCTGCGTCCTACATGAGCTCAAGGATGAACTAACCCCTCATCTAAACACACTGTTCAAACTCAGCCTCTCCACAGGCTACATGCCCACAGAGTGGCACACAGCAACTGTTATTCTGCTCCACAAAGGTGGAGCCACAACAGGCCCTGGGAAGTATCACCCTATAAGCCTGACTAGCTTGGTCTGCAAGGCTATGGAGCGCATCATCATGGATCTCATTAATAGAGACATTGGGAACCTCCAAACTCTGGACCCTACCCAGTTTGGCTTTAAGGGCAGATCATGCCTCCTAAACCTGGTGGAATTCTTTGAGACAGTTATGAAGGCTATAGATGAGGGAAAGGTGGTCCACACAGCCTACCTAGACCTCACAACATTCCCCATTCTGGTATTATAGACAAGCTCTCCAGCCTGAACATAAACCACTACATCATGAGATGGGTTGCCAGCTGGCTCACAGACAGAACCCACATGGTAAGAGTTGCCGGAGCTAGGTCTGACTTTAAACCAGTTACAAGTGGCATTCCCCAGGGCTCAGTCCTAGGACCCCTCCTGTTTGGCATATACTTCTCAGAGGTACAGGCAAGCACAGGAGGTCTATGGCTGACCAAGTTTGCAGATGACTGCAAACTAGGTAACTGACTCTCCGGCTGACACAGACATCCTCCAAAAGGGTCTCACTGAGACAGATACCTGGTGTCAAAACCATGGCCTCAAGCTAAATGCCAAAAAGTACATAGTCATCCCTTTTGGAAAAAACAAAGTACCCACAAACTACCACTTAGGTGGTAGCCCCCTAAATACGGAAGATTTAATAAGGGATCTGGGGACCCAAGTAGTTTGTAATCTCTCCTTTGAAAATCACATTGCCAAAGTAGTTAGAAAATCCTTCTATGTGGCCCACCTAATCACAAAAGGGTTTGCATCCAGATCAAAAGAGGTCATTGTGCCCCTCTATGCATCACTCATCAGACCCATCATAGAGTACAATGCCCCATTTGGGATGTACCTTACAAGACGCCTGCAACAGCTGGAAAGACCACAGAAGTACCTCACCAAGAGGATCACTGGCCTCAAACAGATGCCCTATGCAGCTCAACTGAAGAAACTCCAGCTGTACTCGGTTGCATACTGCCTACTCAGAGGTGATCTATTCCTGACATACAAGGCCATGTCCAACCCAAAATTGATGGACATGCTCCACCTAAAGAAAATCATATCCCCTCAAGCCACATGCTCTAGGGATCTAAACCTCACCAAAACAATAACTAGGACATGCTGGAGGGATATATTCTTGTCCCAGAGACTTCCCATGTTTTGAAACAAGATTCCAGTCTACATTAGGCAGAGCTCCTCGCTAACACTCTTCAAGAGAAACCTTGACAAGTGGATGGGAAATAGAAAGTTTATTCCGGGGATCACTTCAATGGCTCTGCTGGACAGAGGCACAGGGAACTAATCTAAGGGGGTGGCAAAAGCCAACACAATTCCGGCTAGGCTTATAAATGCCTTTGGGCAGATAGCCTAATACCTACCTATGGACCTATGAACCTATGATTTCTACTTCTGCAGAGATTGTGCATATTGACTGATACTGGTGGATTGTAATGATAGAAGTTTGAGTAGCCTTTTATGGTTGAAAGTGTCTTCTAAAGGTTGAATTACCAGACCTTACAGCTGGCCAAGCTCTTTACTCCATTGATATAGCCAAGGTGTGGAATTCCTTACTCACCACAATCAAAACCACTTCTAACCACACCATTTCCAAGAAGTAACTGCAAGAATACCTCTCCAAACTATAGCACTGTACATGCTCAAATAATTCTTCCAGCATTACATAAAACTAGAAACCTCTTCTAACAACTTTAATACTTTGAAATATCTATCTTCACTTAATTTAACTCTTCTCCCTCTCAATTTTATGCATCCTCAGCTACAAGATGAAATTTAAAGAAAAGAAAGCCTAATTTTAATTGTATATCAACATGTATACATTGTACCTGGGAGTAAGTCATTGTTATTTTTGTATTTTGTGTAATGTTACTTACTCGTAACTTGAATCTGCTAACAGTCATTATGTAACTTTATATCACCAATGTCTGTATAATATGCATTTGTTTTCTCCCCAGGCCTCCACTGAAAATGGTCACTCCTAGGCCCAGAGGACAATCCCGGAAAACAAACGCAAATAAATAATAAATAAAATAATAACTAATGTTCTGAATTGGGCAGTTTTGCATTATTGATTCATATGTTTTGTTTCATTGCTTACTGAAAAAAAATGTTCAGAACTACAAATTTAAAACACTCTGTAACAAGTGGTGCTGTATTATACAAGGAATATAATTTAATACAATCAGGAAGATGAATCAAAGAACACATGCATGCATGCATAATCTAAAAAATGTGTGCAAGCAGCCTAGGATTTGAAAACAGCCCAAAGGTAAACCTTATCCACCACTGGCCAAATGCATTTTCTTTGAATGTGGATTTCAATGCCGTTTCAAGGAATGCACCTTTTCAATGAATGTGAGTTTCAAGGATAGAGAAGTTTTAATGCTAAGCCTGTTTTCATTGTGAGACTATATTGCTTTGTTTAGCAAATGACCATCAGTGTTTGTGTTATAAAATTTGAAATAAATGTTTCCAATTAAATACAAATATCAGTAACCATAGTAGAAGTAAAGCAGAAAAAAGTGTTTATGGTACCTGGGGAGAAATAGCCAAGTAATGGGACACTGGAATGGCTGTGGGGGTGATCCATTACCCTGCCTTGGGCCTCATTTGGCCATGATCCATCTCTGAGTAGTAGTAGTACAGTATTATTACTTTATTACTTATTTATTATTGATTGTTCATCCCCTTGTGCAGATAATGGGGTTTCTGATTGTGCTAGTTCTGTCAGTTGCACAATAGCAGGCAAGCATGATTTTGGGCAGTTACCTTTTTATTTCCACTATTGGATTGCAACTACTCATTTGTATCATTATTATCTTTTCATTTGTAGTTATACGGTTGTGTAAGGATGCTTAATCACCTGCCTATGCAGATGTTAATGATGATGTTTTACTCCCTGTGCATTTGTTTTACATGGGGCTGCTTTGACTTAATACACAGGTTGGGAATATAATACATATAAGGTTGTGCAAGGATGCTTAATCACCTGCCTATGCAGATGGTGATGATGATGTTTTACTCCCTGTGCATTTGTTTTACATGGGGCTGAATTGGCTTAATACACAAGTTGGGAATATAATACATATAAGGTTGTGTAAGGATGCTTAATCACCTGCCTATGCAGATGTTGATGATGATGTTTTACTCCCTGTGCATTTGCTTTACATGGGGCTGCTTTGACTTAATATACAGGTTGGGAATATAATACATATAAGGTTGTGTAAGGATGCTTAATCACCTGCCTATGCAGATGATGATGATGTTTTACTCCCTGTGCATTTGTTTTACATGGGGCTGCATTGGCTTAATACACAGGTTGGGAATATAATACATATAAGGTTGTGTAAGGATGCTTAATCACCTGCCTATGCAGATGTTGATGATGATGTTTTACTCCCTGTGCATTTGTTTTACATGGGGCTGCTTTGGCTTAATACACAGGTTGGGAATATAATACATATAAGGTTGTGTAAAGATGCTTAATCACCTGCCTATGCAGATGATAACGATAATGTCCTACTCCCTGTGCATTTGTTTTACATGGGGCTGCTTTGACTTAATATACAGGTTGGGAATATAATACATATAAGGCTGTGTAAGGATGCTTAATCACCTGCCTATGCAGATGATGATCATGATGTTTTACTCCCTGTGCATTTGTTTTACATGGGACTGCTTTGGCTTAATACACAGGTTGGGAATATAATACATATAAGGTTGTGCAAGGATGCTTAATCACCTGCCTATGCAGATGATGATGATGTTTTACTCCCTGTGCATTTGTTTTACATGGTGCTGCATTGGCTTAATATACAGGTTGGGAATATAATACATATAAGGTTGTGTAAGGATGCTTAATCACCTGCCTATGCAGATGATAACGATAATGTCCTACTCCCTGTGCATTTGTTTTACATGGGGCTGCTTTGGCTTAATACACAGGTTGGGAATATAATACATATAAGGTTGTGTAAGGATGCTTAATCAACTGCCTATGCAGATGATAACGATAATGTCCTACTCCCTGTGCATTTGTTTTACATGGGGCTGCATTGGCTTAATATACAGGTTGGGAATATAATACATATAAGGTTGTGTAAGGATGCTTAATCACCTGCCTATGCAGATGATGATGATGTTTTACTCCCTGTGCATTTGTTTTACATGGGGCTGCTTTTACTTAATATACAGGATGGGAATATAATACATATAAGGTTGTGTAAGGATGCTTAATCACCTGCCTATGCAGATGATGATCATGATGTTTTACTCCCTGTGCATTTGTTTTACATGGGGCTGCTTTGGCTTAATATACAGGTTGGGAATATAATACATATAAGGTTGTGTAAGGATGCTTAATCACCTGCCTATGCAGATGATAACGATAATGTCCTACTCCCTGTGCATTTGTTTTACATGGGGCTGCTTTGGCTTAATACACAGGTTGGGAATATAATACATATAAGGTTGTGTAAGGATGCTTAATCACCTGCTTATGCAGATGATAACGATAATGTCCTACTCCCTGTGCATTTGTTTTAAATAGGGCTGCTTTGGCTTAATACACAGGTTGGGAATATAATACATATAAGGTTGTGTAAGGATGCTTAATCACCTGCCTATGCAGATGTTGATGATGATGTTTTACTCCCTGTGCATTTGTTTTACATGGGGCTGCTTTGACTTAATATACAGGTTGGGAATATAATACATATAAGGTTGAGTAAGGATGCTTAATCACCTGCCTATGCAGATGATGATCATGATGTTTTACTCCCTGTGCATTTGTTTTACATGGGACTGCTTTGGCTTAATACACAGGTTGGGAATATAATACATATAAGGTTGTGCAAGGATACTTAATCACCTGCCTATGCAGATGATGATGATGTTTTACTCCATGTGCATTTGTTTTACATGGTGCTGCATTGGCTTAATATACAGGTTGGGAATATAATACATATAAGGTTGTGTAAGGATGCTTAATCACCTGCCTATGCAGATGATGATCATGATGTTTTACTCCCTGTGCATTTGTTTTACATGGGGCTGCTTTGGCTTAATACACAGGTTGGGAATATAATACATATAAGGTTGTGTAAGGATGCTTAATCACCTGCCTATGCAGATGATAACGCTAATGTCCTACTCCCTGTGCATTTGTTTTACATGGGGCTGCTTTGGCTTAATATACAGGTTGGGAATATAATACATATAAGGTTGTGTAAGGATGCTTAATCACCTGCCTATGCAGATGATAATGATAATGTCCTACTCCCTGTGCATTTGTTTTACATGGGGCTGCATTGGCTTAATATACAGGTTGGGAATATAATACATATAAGGTTGTGTAAGGATGCTTAATCACCTGCCTATGCAGATGATGATGATGTTTTACTCCCTGTGCATTTGTTTTACATGGGGCTGCTTTGACTTAATATACAGGTTGGGAATATAATACATATAAGGTTGTGTAAGGATGCTTAATCACCTGCCTATGCAGATGATGATCATGATGCTTTACTCCCTGTGCATTTGTTTTACATGGGGCTGCTTTGGCTTAATATACAGGTTGGGAATATAATACATATAAGGTTGTGTAAGGATGCTTAATCACCTGCCTATGCAGATAATAACGATAATGTCCTACTCCCTGTGCATTTGTTTTACATGGGGCTGCTTTGGCTTAATACACAGGTTGGGAATATAATACATATAAGGTTGTGTAAGGATGCTTAATCACCTGCTTATGCAGATGATAACGATAATGTCCTACTCCCTGTGCATTTGTTTTAAATGGGGCTGCTTTGGCTTAATACACAGGTTGGGAATATAATACATATAAGGTTGTGTAAGGATGCTTAATCACCTGCCTATGCAGATGATGATGATGTTTTAGTCCCTGTGCATTTGTTTTACATGGGGCTGCATTGGCTTAATACACAGGTTGAGAATATAATACATATAAGGTTGTGTAAGGATGCTTAATCACCTGCCTATGCAGATGATAACGATAATGTCCTACTTTCTGTGCATTTGTTTTACATGGGGCTGCATTGGCTTAATACACAGGTTGGGAATATAATACATATAAGGTTGTGTAAGGATGCTTAATCACCTGCCTATGCAGATGATGATCATGATGTTTTACTCCCTGTGCATTTGTTTTACATGGGGCTGCTTTGACTTAATATACAGGTTGGGAATATAATACATATAAGGTTGTGTAAGGATGCTTAATCACCTGCCTATGCAGATGATGATGATGTTTTACTCCCTGTGCATTTGTTTTACATGGGGCTGCATTGGCTTAATACACAGGTTGAGAATATAATACATATAAGGTTGTGTAAGGATGCTTAATCACCTGCCTATGCAGATGTTGATGATGATGTTTTACTCCCTGTGCATTTGCTTTACATGGGGCTGCTTTGACTTAATATACAGGTTGGGAATATAATAGATATAAGGTTGTGTAAGGATGCTTAATCACCTGCCTATGCAGATGATGATCATGATGTTTTACTCCCTGTGCATTTGTTTTACATGGGGCTGCTTTGACTTAATATACAGGTTGGGAATATAATACATATAAGGTTGTGTAAGGATGCTTAATCACCTGCCTATGCAGATGATGATGATGTTTTACTCCCTGTGCATTTGTTTTACATGGGGCTGCATTGGCTTAATGCACAGGTTGAGAATATAATACATATAAGGTTGTGTAAGGATGCTTAATCACCTGCCTATGCAGATGCTGATGATGATGTTTTACTCCCTGTGCATTTGCTTTACATGGGGCTGCTTTGACTTAATATACAGGTTGGGAATATAATAGATATAAGGTTGTGTAAGGGTGCTTAATCACCTGCCTATGCAGATGATGATGATGTTTTACTCCCTGTGCATTTGTTTTACATGGGGCTGCATTGGCTTAATACACAGGTTGGGAATATAATACATATAAGGTTGTGTAAGGATGCTTAATCACCTGCCTATGCAGATGTTGATGATGATGTTTTACTCCCTGTGCATTTGTTTTACATGGGGCTGCTTTGGCTTAATACACAGGTTGGGAATATAATACATATAAGGTTGTGTAAGGATGCTTAATCACCTGCCTATGCAGATGATAACGATAATGTCTTACTCCCTGTGCATTTGTTTTACATGGGGCTGCTTTGACTTAATATACAGGTTGGGAATATAATACATATAAGGTTGTGTAAGGATGCTTAATCACCTGCCTATGCAGATGATGATCATGATGTTTTACTCCCTGTGCATTTGTTTTACATGGGGCTGCTTTGGCTTAATACACAGGTTGGGAATATAATACATATAAGGTTGTGCAAGGATGCTTAATCACCTGCCTATGCAGATGATAACGATAATGTCTTACTCCCTGTGCATTTGTTTTACATGGGGCTGCTTTGGCTTAATACACAGGTTGGGAATATAATACATATAAGGTTGTGTAAGGATGCTTAATCACCTGCCTATGCAGATGATAACGATAATGTCTTACTCCCTGTGCATTTGTTTTACATGGGGCTGCTTTGGCTTAATATACAGGTTGGGAATATAATACATATAAGGTTGTGTAAGGATGCTTAATCACCTGCCTATGCAGATGATAACGATAATGTCCTACTCCCTGTGCATTTGTTTTACATGGGGCTGCATTGGCTTAATATACAGGTTGGGAATATAATACATATAAGGTTGTGTAAGGATGCTTAATCACCTGCCTATGCAGATGATAACGATAATGTCCTACTCCCTGTGCATTTGTTTTACATGGGGCTGCTTTGGCTTAATACACAGGTTGGGAATATAATACATATAAGGTTGTGTAAGGATGCTTAATCACCTGCCTATGCAGATGATAACGATAATGTCCTACTCCCTGTGCATTTGTTTTACATGGGGCTGCATTGGCTTAATATACAGGTTGGGAATATAATACATATAAGGTTGTGTAAGGATGCTTAATCACCTGCCTATGCAGATGATGATGATGTTTTACTCCTTATGCATTTGTTTTACATGGGGCTGCTTTGACTTAATATACAGGTTGGGAATATAATACATATAAGGTTGTGTAAGGATGCTTAATCGCCTGCCTATGCAGATGATGATCATGATGTTTTGCTCCCTGTGCATTTGTTTTACATGGGGCTGCTTTGGCTTAATATACAGGTTGGGAATATAATACATATAAGGTTGTGTAAGGATGCTTAATCACCTGCTTATGCAGATGATAACGATAATGTCCTACTCCCTGTGCATTTGTTTTACATGGGGCTGCTTTGGCTTAATACAGAGGTTGGGAATATAATATATATAAGGTTGTGTAAGGATGCTTATTCCCCTGCCTATGCAGATGATAACAATAATGTCCTACTCCCTGTGCATTTGTTTTACATGGGGCTGCATTGTCTTAATACACAGGTTGGGAATATAATACATATAAGGTTGTGTAAGGATGCTTAATCACCTGCCTATGCAGATGTTGATGATGATGTTTTACTCCCTGTGCATTTGTTTTACATGGGACTGCTTTGGCTTAATACACAGGTTGGGAATATAATACATATAAGGTTGTGTAAGGATGCTTAATCACCTGCCTATGCAGATGATAACGATAATGTCCTACTTTCTGTGCATTTGTTTTACATGGGGCTGCATTGGCTTAATACACAGGTTGGGAATATAATACATATAAGGTTGTGTAAGGATGCTTAATCACCTGCCTATGCAGATGTTGATGATGATGTTTTACTACCTGTGCATTTGTTTTACATGGGGCTGCTTTGGCTTAATATACAGGTTGGGAATATAATACATATGCATGGAAACTACTTGTGTTCCATATACAAGTTTTGTAGTCAGTATGTTCTCTATATGTTGCATATCTCACTCATATAGATTACTTATGTCATATCTCTATACTTGCTTAATAGTTTAATTTTATTGGAGTACAGCACATACACATAGGGAGACATTATCTGTTGATTATAGGCTCATCACTTATCTTTGTTACTTATGCTGACAATGTTGTGGTTGCCTATGCCTGACATTCACAGTTACCTCCAGTAAATTGGTAAGTAAAGGTCAGTAAGTTTGCATGTATCACTGTTACTGTTTGTAGTAAAGGTCAGTAAGTTTGCATGTATCACTGTTACTGTTTGTAGTAAAGGTCAGTAAGTTTGCATGTATCACTGTTACTGTTTGTAGTAAAGGTCAGTAAGTTTGCATGTATCACTGTTACTGTTTGTAGTAAAGGTCAGTAAGTTTGCATGTATCACTGTTACTGTTTGTAGTAAAGGTCAGTAAGTTTGCATGTATCACTGTTACTGTTTGTAGTAAAGGTCAGTAAGTTTGCATGTATCACTGTTACTGTTTGTAGTAAACGTCAGTAAATTTGCATGTATCACTGTTACTGTTTGTAGTAAAGGTCAGTAAGTTTGCATGTATCACTGTTACTGTTTGTAGTAAAGGTCAGTAAGTTTGCATGTATCACTGTTACTGTTTGTAGTAAAGGTCAGTAAGTTTGCATGTATCACTGTTACTGTTTGTAGTAAAGGTCAGTAAGTTTGCATGTATCACTGTTACTGTGTGTATGTGCTTAGCTCCTTTTCTTTTTTAATTAGTGTATGTGTGCTATTCAGTGCCTGTCAGCCAGTGCCATGTCATGTTGTGCACTCTGCCAACTGCCGTGATTAGCCGCAGCTGCAGATTCCTCATCCATGTCTGCTGAGCCTGTCTGTGGTGCTGGGAACTGTCCTAGGATGGCCTGTTGCAACTGTATTCTCAGTATAATGTATCTGGAAATCAGAAATGTGAATTGAGCTGGTTAAATACATGTCTATGATATTTCTAGTCTGTGTGTGTGCATTGCTGTAACCTTGTTCAGTGGGGTTGTGTATGTTCCCCTGAGATTTATGAGCCAAGGGTCTAGTGTGTACCTTGCATCTCCCCCAACTAGATGCCCTTGTTGAAAGTTGCCCCTTGAAAACCTCTGGTACAGGTCACAGGTGTGCCATATGAGGGAGTTTGGAAACACACACACACACACACACACACACACACACACACACACACACACACACACACACACACACTATAGATGATACCTTGTGCATTACAGATCATGTGGCAGTTGATGGAATTATAGCTTTTTCTGTTTCTGTACCTCCTTCCCAGTCCACCAGGTGGAGATTTTATTTGAATATATGTGCAATGTATGGATCCCAGTACTTCAAGAAAATGGCTATGGCATTGATATTTTACATGGTGGTAGCTCTCTCCTTTAGGGAACATAGAAACCATGTATGCTGCCCTACAGGTTGCAGTGTAGCACGGAAAAACTGGTGCAGTATTCGTGAGGCAGAGGCCTAAGATGCCCCACTGTGTCCCCTGTGGGTCACTGAAATATCCCTGTAGGTAGTATATGTAATCCTAGACATACCTTATTTTCCACTGGGATGGATTCTCCATCATTCCCCAGGGGCCCAGGTGAGGATGGCAGATGTTCACTATTTGTTCTAAAGCATTCCTGTCCACCCTGTAGTGAAGTATTATTTCTATTTCATGTAGTCCGTGATAGGCCAAACATGGTCTGAACACTCTATTTCTTCTCAGTTAAGGTCCGGCAGCAGCAGTAGCAGCAACACCTTGTATCACTGCCTATTGCACAAAGATTTATAATGGCTGCAGAAACCCCTAACATTTTTCAAAGTTTTCCTGTGGCTGTATTGCAGAATGTGTTGCAATTCTGAGCTAAGGTAAGCAAGACATGTTTGTGTTTGTTTTATATGTTTCAGAATTATTCCATCACGATCCCATCATCAATTGCTTCATTAGCATATACTTCAGCTATTTATTCACTCATTAGCATATTCAGCAGCTAACCCTTGTGTTGCAGATGGCTCTGAAGTGCAATGCTATATGCTGCATTGCAAACTGTTTGCGTGTTACTGGTCATCATGCAAATGAGCTTAACATAATGTGTAGGTATTGCTGAATCCCAGCTTTTGATATTTAAATACAGAAACATCAATTTTGTTATTCCCAAGCATCATTTTTCTGGGGGGGGGGGGGTAACTGTATTACTATTTTTTTCCCAAACATTTAGAATAGATTATCATCCACTAATAGTTTCTCAGCTAATTTGATAATTTCAAGAAAGGTCTCGATAACTGGTTCAAGAATGAAACATGAAACCGAGTCCATGTTTTCTGAATGGTAGGTTCATAGGTTAGTACTAAGCAAACTGCCCTTGTGAGACATAAAAAAATATGCAGGATGCAGACAGAGGCACAGCCAGAATCAGAGGGGTAGTATGGAAAAAAGGGGGCAAGATGAGAAAGATGAAGACAGTCAGAGTGCAAAAAAGTTGTGATGGGAAGGAATGGACTACAAATAGGATAGGGAGTGTGACACACAAGGTAAGAAAACACCATAATGGGGTCTAAGGTGAGATACAGATGGCCTGCCTGACCAGCCCAATAGAGACCAATTCCCAGGGCAATCACCTCTGTGGCTAACATCATAGGCAGGTCTTGCCATCACTGGCATGATGGATAACGTCATATGACCATGCAATCATATCAATCACAGGACTGACATTCAAGGTTCCCAATGCGAGTCTTCAACTTCCAGCCAGCAGCTGGCATCACCAGGTGCTGCACTTGTTGCACGGTGATGGAGTTGAACCCCTTTGAGCCACTCCCAGAGGAAAAGCTTCTGCTGTTCTCTTCAGAGGTAGCCACAAAGGCCAATTGAGACCTCTAGATCATGTTGCACAGTATGACCTTCATTACCATGCAGGAGGGCAAACAGATATCTACTGGTGACTCAGAGCAGACATTTTGGGTAGCCCATTCCCAGGTGGCCACTGCCACACCATGTCCAGTACAATAACTGACCCTGCAAAACAAGAGAACAGAAAGAGAAACATTGCAGCAGATTACTGCACATATGTATCTTTCCATACTGCATTACACTTAGCTCAATAACAAGAGAGCCTGTCACTTATTGTTAGGCAGGTGTCCCATTTAAGGCAATATCTTCATCGGTTAAATTTGTCCCTGATAACAGAAGACAAGGACAGCAACAGACAGTAGTTAGAAAACCCAGTGCAAATGTATTTACAAAGTGCTTACTATAGAATGGTCTCTGTCTTTCCTTAACCTCTGTGTTCCATTGCTGAAGCAAGTCAGGGTAGCACCTCTGCAGGTTGCTTTATGAATTCTGGTACTGCCAGAGTGGGTGATATCAGTGACATCATTAACTACCCTAGCAAGCCAATGCCAGACATGTCATCATATTGATCAGGAGACACTCTGTACAATCCTTGTGCAGCAAGAAAAGAAAGACTTTGCCTCTTCTAATATGTGGGATCCCTGCTGAGTCCAGTGCCTGAAGATATCACATCCACTCGTCAAGTCAGAATAGAAAATAGTAGCCCAATATACACAGCCATATGTTATGTACACCAAATAACATGCATCATCAGTCAGCAAAGGTGGACAATGGAAAATATCATTAGCATGGATAGATGGTACCACTAACTTCACTGTGTCCATGCATGAATGTACTGTGCATGTGATCTTCTGGCTTGGAAATGGACTGGGACAAGCATGGCCACACTGACTGTATTGATAGCACATCTTGTTACAGTAGTGATTCAAACATGATTGCTCTAAATCATCTCATTAGCATAATCCCCATGCTACAAGGTATATTTTGGCATGATAAAAACTGCAGTTACCATAGTGCAGGAGACTATGTCACAAGGATCGACTTAGGAATATGAATTGTCATATGATGCTGCCAGCAGAAGATGTAACTGGTGATGGACCTCTTGATGACAGGGTGCACACATACATGCATAGAAATGATATAACCAGATACTGAAGTATGGACTGTGTGGGATGACATAACCCAAAGGCCTCAACAAGGAACAGAGCACAAAGGCAGGACTGGGTATTGTTCTATCATGGATGGGGGACACATTGTACTATAGGCAGACAGACTTGAAGCCTTCCTACAGAGGAAATGAGGCCTCCTGTACATAGATCTCACACAGTGCTGTCAGCACAGTGCTGCACGGTGGTAGACAGCGGTAACATGCTCTTTTCTTCTGTCAGAATGGAACAGGGTCTCAGTGTTATCATCAAATGCGCAGATATGTATGTGGACACCAGGTAGGCAAGAGCACAGTTCTGAGACCAAGGGATCTGCCAAGGACAGTTATGCATGTACGTACACTGATCCAGCGATGCAATCTGCAGGTACACTCATCTTGTCATGAGATCGAGAGCATACTACAAGTCATTTGCAGCTTTGGCATTTTCAGTCCAGGTTATCTACAATTCAGTGATTGAAATCAGACTGTGGAAACCTTATAATGAAAGCTTAGAACATTAACAGTGACTGTTACATAAATGTACATTAGCCCTCTTGGAATATATTAATTCTACATTTTCATATTGGGTATCTGCCAACTGCCCAGATATTAATTAATCATAGTTTATGTCTAGATTGTCCACTTCATCTTCATTGTTACAGCTTAAAGTAATGAACGTTGTACGGGAGAGACTGAAAGCAAACCTGTCTAGTCAAAAGATGTATTGATGACAAAAGAGGGAGACAACAAATTCTACTTAGAGATTGGCATAAACTGAAAGTGAAGCAATATTCCAATGAAATGCAGACACAAGTATTGCTTGCTTGTTCAAATGTGTAAGCAGCAGCTGATGTCTTTCATCATTTGTGCTGAGAATGGAAAATTGCTGAGAAGAAACCAAAGACATTTATTCAATGTGAGTATGTCCCAAAGAGACTGGGATAAAAAAAGAAATATTGTATTCAAGAAAACTCCAGCAAGAAATGTGTCAAGGAGTGACTAGAAATATATTGAGGAAACTGTGTTCACAGACATTTCTAGAAATAGCTAAGGATTTAGAATTTCACAACAGACTTTCTGAAAGGGACATTCTTGATGTTTCTCCTAGTATGACAAAAGTGAACTACAGACCAAGGACTCTTCCCAAGTATTCTAAATATTGAAGACTGGTGCAGAAGTTAACAAGATGCACAGATAGCTGTAAAGACTGAAAATGTATGCACACTCACTGATCCAAACTAAAATCTGTTTTGATATAAATGCTACAATGGTGCACTAAATAAAATGTTTTGTCATTGAATCTGAAACACTGCAGGAAGATACAAAAAAAGGATAACAGTGAATAGCAAAAATGTAATTGCACAATTGCAACATAACTGTAAATGTGCTGAAGTACTGAAATGCAGTCTATAACAATGCTATAATATAAACTATCACTTTAATTTCTCCAAGTATTTTGGGTTTCTAATACCATGATGGGAATGGATCTCATTCCTAAGTCAAAGTATGATTAAAGTTCATGAAATTAGCATCGTTTCAATCTTTGATGTTAGCCAAAAGTGCTCTTCATAGCACACACAACGTGCCCAGAATTAGCTCCTTCTGCAATTCATAGAATTACATGTATCAGTAACATATTTAAATATGACTGTAAGCTCTTTTTTGTGAGACCCATTGCTTCTACTACTATGGGAACTGTCTGGGTATCCTTCTTCCACATTGCCCTCATTTCTGCCTGCAAATCCTAGTATTTTATGACTTTATATCTCTCTGTATGTAAGCTACTGTTGTCTTCTTTTCATAGGCTACTATATCTGGTTTCCTCGCATCTTTTGTTTGAACTGTTAGTAATGGGTGTTCCCATGTGATATAAACCTATATAAACTACAGTGAAGAATAATGCATGTATAAGAAAGTTTAATTATTGAGAATCGGCATCATCTACTCAGTGGGAAACTTTATCTAAAAAGAAAGAGGTGTAATATGAAGAAGTCTGTTTTTAAGAAACTGTTTATCTTAAGCCTATTGTATTCCATAACAAAATGGTATTATTTCTCATTATATGGCACTGTGTAACATACATGTCCTGGGATGCTGGCTTAGGGTGATGCCTACATGATTTAAGCATGTTAGCACGATGAGCAGCAGCACTAATCAAATATGCATGCTGCTCGCCACGCCTATACATTTGGAAGCACATTTTTCCTTGGCCAGCAATAGTGATCATGGCCATGGAAAGGTGTTTGCAAGCATTAGCACAGAATGTAAACAAATCGGCTTGCCTGTAGGCAAATCTAATATACAAGCACACACTCTAGCACAGAAGTACTAAGGACGAGTACAGTGAAAGAATTCTGGAGGCAAAGTGAAATGGAGGAATTGTACACAAAAACATTGACTGTACTGCAGATGTAATTAAGAGGGGAGAGGAAATGGGGAAAATGTACGCAGACACTGCAAGCTAAATTGTCAAAAAAACATTTGTAACATAAATACTGCCATATTGATGTTATGACAATTAATTTCGATGACAATATTTGACATAAGCACATAAATAAAAACTGACATGCTAACAAAGTATGAGAGTGGGACACAAAGCTACAGTGTAACAAAGAGGAGTTATTGTGATACACATGTTAATAAAATGTTGAGCTGATATTACACTTAGCAAGGACAGTAGATACCATATGGGATAAATGCATATACTGCAGTTACTCTATATGAGATGTATCTACAGAGAATTTATGAGTTCCTATCATGTTGTCGAACTTTTATAAGTTCGAACGTCATATGGTCAACACCATATGATCAAACTTTTAAAAGTTCAAATGTTTCAATGGAGATCCCGGTACAGTCCGGCAATGGAATGTCTGCACTGTAGTGCGATCTTGGAGTTGGTATACTTAAAGAGCGGGGGGTGTGGGGGGTGCAGGGGTGCTTGTTCCCCTGCTTACGCTTTCAGGTAGGTTTTTTCTGTTTTTTTTACTTCATTTTTGAACTTTTAAGAGTTTGAACATATGGTCTTCAAACTTTTAAAAGTTTTTTTATCTGATATAGACCCAGAATTTATATATGCTATCCAACACCACTACTGTGTTCTCCATTTCAGCATTTATGCAAAATAATAAATGAACCTTACAGCTGTTGTGTCATGCACATCAGAAAGGGACATGTGTTTGCAAATAACTATTATAAGCACCCATAGGAAAAAAGTTTATCACCTATAAGCATGTAATAAACAAGCATGTCTTTTATAGTAATGTAAATGCTAAAAGTTAATATAATAACACTCAACATACATAAATGACAAATGACAACACAGATCTAATGTCATTTCATAATTTCAAGTTTTCCATTGGTAAATGGCACAGATCATACATCATTATACTGGGCATGCTCACAAGGAATTACAGGGAACAATAACATAAAAGCAAGCCAACAGTACGAACATACAAGAAAGAGTGACAACAGAGGACCAATCACACTTTCTGATGGTCTGGCAGCATGCCATACAGTAAGAAACATGTTATATAAGCCTTTATCTGCCATAAATATGTACCGTGTGAAGAAAAGAGCTGCAATAATAAAGAAATATTTGGATGATGACATGCAATACAGAGCAGAATTATTTTAAAAACAAGTAATGCTGTGAGCAATAAATGACATAGTAAACATTCGCATCTTGTCATTTTCGAACACTTGCCTGGATAGATATCAGTGAGATGCGTATCAATCATAGATGCCACAGAAATATGCATATTGGTTGTGTCATGAAGAACAGTCTTGAATGGCTTACAGCACTTTTGTATCATAAGGGGTATGGATGCCATACCTTGTAGGACAAGACCTGAAAGGATGGCCCTCCGAGTCTGCCATAACTATTTTTGTATGTAAGTCATTGCTGTTTGAAGTTACCAGATTCAACCCCCTGCCTATGATACTAGGCTGTCTGCAGACCTCTGTATTGACTGCCTATGCCACAGGAGATAGCAATGGAGGCTGTCACAAATAAATGAAATCAATGTGTAAAGTAAGAAAGGAATTACAGATATAATATGTTGTCACCTCACAGTAAGAAGTTGCCCTGTTCTTTTCTCAGCTAGAGCGTCTTCTGTGTAGAGACATGCGTGAATGGGCGTACCTTCGTTGAAGGTTGTGCATCAGGGCTGGCAACTCGGCACACAAAAATCTACTGTCAATCATTAGCAGACTGGAGTTCCGCTGTGGCGACCCCTAACTGGGAAAAGCCGAAAGACACAACAACATGAACAATCTCATTTAATCAGAAAACTGAAAAGGAGCTACATATGTTATTTTCCACACAACTGTAAACAGTACAATATCAATGCTTCTTTGCCAAGGAAGCTGTTTTCAGTGTGTAATACATACACTGTCCCAGAACTGACCCACATTCTGTCAGTGTAGGTATGCTATACAAGCCAGTACTCAATGCATGTGTCACAGGAACACTCACAGCACAACGTGCTTCAAATAGCTGTTTCACTGCCATGCAATCACAACATGCAATTATATAATGTTGTCCTACATAAAAATGGATACAATTAACTGGATACAATATTTTTTGTGTAACATCAGTGCATTCATATAATATTGCCCTTTTTATGATGAAACACAAGTGCTGCAGTGGAAATCTTAATACAAGTGTGACATCCACATATACTAAGTCATTACATCATATGATTGTGTCACAAACAATCTCTTTGAGATAAAAGGGAAGGTGTAGGCCTCTCCCACTGTAAATGGACACATTGTAACTGTGGTGTAGGCCTTTCCCACTGTAAATGGACACATTGTAACTGTGGTGGATGCCTTTCATGCATTACAGTATAAGGCCTAATAATGCTAACAGGCACTGAATGTGAATGCTGAACACATGAGTATTTGACTACAGAATGTACATGATACTGTACAGAATGAATGTGCCACTGTAGTATTCTCACTACAGTTGTGAGATATGTCAGTATTTTAAGGCAATACGTTATGATATTGCTGCAAGGGATATGTGTGCCTGTAATTGTTGTAGTAAGGCAACAACATACAGAATATTGTCTCATTTCCTTATGCCAGATGAGAATGCATACAACTATGTTAGAAAAATGAAATCTCATGTCATCATTATTCTGAATAAAAACATTGCTATGTGAGAAATTATAATTTTTCGTAAGACGCACATACACAACAGAAGTATTTGACAACAATGTTAGTGACATGTAGATTCACAATAAGATTGACACAACATAATCTTGAACAGTAATGGCTGGATTTAAACTAACTATCTAAGATCACAGGCTAGAAATTAGTGTCTGATTCACAAGTGCCACATGAGATGTTGCTGTACAAGTGTGACAGTGCACAGCTGAATGGATGACATCACCATTGTTTATGAGCTGGATGTTTATGCTAAAAAGTAGTTGAAGAGCACAATAACACTGTACAGCTACACATCATATATATATTTGAAAAGTAGTCTACACAGTATGAAAGTGAAAGACACACTCAGAGCTGGACTCAAACCTCTTACCTATGTAGGTTCACAGTCTACAAGCACAGTATCAAAGTCATAAACCACAGGAGAAGTCATACTATAACTGTGAGATACTGCAGTTAAGTATTGTGCAGTCATTCTGCTGCCAACAATGTATTTTCCCTGGGGATGCTAGAAATAGGCAGTTTAACACTGTGCCATTGAAAATATATCTCATAAGTGCAAGTGTATATGATGGTGGTTGTGAGGTAGCCAACTGTGTATGACATAATCACAGTCATACTATTTAACCAAGAATGGACTCAAACCGTCTAGTTACACAATCTATAGAGAACATTATCAGCAGCCAGCACTACAGGAGAATCCTGAGTACGAGTGAAAATACAGCATTTAAGAAGGGATGACATCAGCAGTGTATTGCCAAGGAGATATGTTTGTGTGTGTGTTTGTATGTGTGTGTGTGTGTGTGTGTGTGTGTGTGTGTGTGTGTGTGTGTGTGTGTGTGTGTGTGTGTGTGTGAGCTATTTGGGGCAGGGACACAAAGCACTGGGTTTACAGAGAGGGTGCTTGAGGACTTGGCTTGGACACTCAGCTGAGGACCTAATCCTACAGCTGTACCAGTGGGGAGTCTTATTGGTGATCTGGACGGAGACAAATATAGAGACATCCAGACCCCAGGCTGAGTGTGTTCCCTATGTGTTCTTAAGGAAAATTGTACTTGATGCAGAGAGGTCTACATCTGGAAATACTGAGTGTATCCATTTGTATTCCAAGTGCATGTCCCTCTTCAATGTTAGTGGTGAGGATTCAGGGTCCTTGAGTACTGGCCCATCGTGAAGACGACACATATTGGTGCCCATCGCATATTGGCAGTAGAGGTGGGAGACACATCTACCTAACTAGTTACACATTCTAGAGATCATTATATGAACTGCAAGCGCTAAAGAAGAAGTCTGACTTCCATAGTATGAGAGTACACTTTAGAAAGAATAATCTCATCAGTGTGTTACAGAAAAGATAATGCAGTGAAAGTGGGATAAGGGGATTGTGGAGTTATCTAGTAGTTTAAAATTGTTTCTCCAGAGTGCAAGTTAATTGAGCACAGCTGTGTTGGAGGACATGCTTACCTTACTCTATACACTCATCAACACACACACACACATACACACACACACACACACACACACACACACACACACACACACACACACACACACACACACACACACACACACACACACACACACACACACACACACACACACACACACACACACACACACACACACACACACACACACACAAGGTTCCCACACTGAGCACTAAATTTCCTACTTGTTTAGTTACGTAGTCCAGAGAGGTCAGTATTAGATGCAAGCACCATAGGAGAAGTCTCAGAGGAGAGACTACACTTTTGACAGAATGGCATCATTATTAATTTGCAGAAAGGATGTTTCTGTTAAAAGTGGAAGATGGGAGTTTTGTGTAAAGTTGTACTCATCAGGCCCAATGGACACAGTACACAGCATTCCTTACCTGTCACTATACCATCACCCCCACATACAAGTTTCTTATTGAACATTGAACCTGTTATCTATCTAGTCACACAACCTAGAAAACACAGTATTATTCACAAGTACCACAGGAGATTTATGTGTCTTAATGAGACAGAGTGTATTTTTTACAGAATGACTTCATCATTGTGTTGCAGATAGAATGTTTTTGTTAAAAATGTGGTCTAAAGCACATAGGGAGATAAGAGCAATGTAGTCACCTCAAGAAAGGTCCAAACATCAACTTTGACATTAAGGTGATACTTACCTGTCACTATACCCCCCAAGACACACACACAAAAATTTACCATGGTGACAATCAAGCCTCCTACCTATCTAGTTATACAATACAGAGAGCACAGTATTACTTGCAAGCACCACAGGGGGACTCTGAATCTGTGTATGTTAGGCATAGATCTCCCCTCAACAGCCAGTAAGAGACATATTACAGGGATAGGGCCTTGAAGCAGTCTGCAGAGGACATGTTATTTACACCCTGTATTCTTTTAGTTAGGAACCTCTGTGGACATTCCAACTGCTTGATATGCCTGGTTAGGTATATACCAAAGGGGGCATTGTACTCAGTGATAGGTCTGATGAATGTTGAATACAGTGGAACAATGACTTCCTTAGATCTAGATGCCATACCTTTGTTTATAAGTTGAGCAACATAGGAGGATTCCCTCAGCACTGTAGACACATGATGGTCAAAGGCTAGATTACTGTCTATGTGTGCCCCCAAGTCCCTGACTACTGGATAAACTCTTAGGGTGTGTTGTCAATATGATAGTTACCAGAGGGTGGATGACATACCAAATGATACTATTATGCATTTCTTGGCATTTAGTTTTAGTTCATGGCTCTGATACCAGTTGTTTGTCTGTGTCAGCCATTCCTGGCAAACATTTGTGTTGGTAGGGGATTCAGTGACAACTCCTAATTTGCAACCATCTTAAAATTTAGTCATCCAGAGCCATTGACATTGGCTTTGACTTCAGAGCAATAAATGACAAAAAAGGAGTGGTCCCATGACCAATCCTTGAGGGACTGCACTTGTAACTGGTTTCTTTGTAGAGGTGGAGTCCCCAATTCTAACTTCTTGGGTCCTGTCTGCGAGCCAGCTGGCTATCAACTGGGTGACATAAGAGTTTGTACATAACCTCTTGAGTTTGTCAACAATACCTGGGTGAGATGTTGTGTCAAATGTCTTGGCCAGGTCAAGCTAGCCAGTGTGAAAAAATTTGCCTTCATTCATTGCTTTGTTGACCTTCTCAAAGAAGTCCACAAGGTTGAAAAGACATGACCTGCTCTTGTCAAAAACAAATTGTGATGGGTCTAGTGTCTGGAGGACTCCTGTGTTATTACTGATCATTTCCATGATAATTCTTTTCATGGCTTTGCATATGAGACTAGTGAGGCTTATGGGTTTGTAGTTTCTAGGGTCTGTAGATGGTCCACCTTTGTGCAGAGCGAAGACTGTTGCTATTCTCTATTCATGAGGTACAAAGCCTGTTTGGAGGCTACAGTTAAACAGCAAGTCCAAAGGGCCTGATAGGTCATGTTTCATACTATTTAGGAGGCATCCTACGATATTGTCTGGGCCCATTGATGCAGCATTCTTAGCCTTAGAGACAGCATTAAGGACCTGTTGCCTAGTGATAGCAGAAGAAGTTATAGTTGATGGTATTTCCTGAGGCAAGGTTGAGGGGCAGAAAGGGGTAAAGTTGGAGCTGAAGTTGTCAGCCAGTAGGTTGGATCCATCTGCAATGAGCTCTGTACACAACTGTGCATTAGAAATAATAATTTGACCTACAGCTGTAATTGATCCATTACACTATACAGAAAGCATCAGTCTACAAACAGGGGAACTATCTCAACATGCCACATAGGAACTTTTAGTTCATTACTTCCAGCAGCCTAAGAACTGTTACAGTAACTGCTTCACATTACTGCCTTTAGTCTGCTTTAGTGTGTATACTCACAGCACAGTGGATTTAAACACATTTGCATGAAAGTAACCTGACTACTGCTGCTGAAATTAAAATCTTCAGCTTTTGCCATAAGAAGTTAAACAGTGTTCAACATCACTCAGCATCGGTGTACTATGCCGACCTCTACACAAGTCCTGAGGACAAAAAATGAAGGTCTTTTCAATGGGCCATTTATGTCCATGTGTGATGTGTATGATTCTATTTTTTTAAAAGATTAAATATGTGAAAAGGGGTTGATAGAACAGTGGTGAAAATGAGGAGCAAGCAGGGGAGAGAACACAGGGGAATGAATGCAGGAATTTGCCGGAGGGAGGTGGAAGAGCACGATAGCTATGCGCTTTTTCACAAAATAAATGTATAATTGTACACAGACTTTCATGACTTTGGAGATTAACAACACCAGGAATCGGTGACAACAATAGAATAATATTGTATAGCCAATTGGACCAAATCACATGTATTAACAGGACACATAGATGAAATGGAGAGCTATGTATGGGGGTATTTTTTTGTGGGACAGGCACCCATTTTCTTTATTTTTCTATACAGAGAGGAATGACATAGAAGGAGCTTAAGAATATCAGGGTCAGGTTGGTACGGTAGATTAGGAAGCCGGCAGAGACATACAGGACATACAACATTACAGACAGAGATGGTGATGGAAACAAAAGGTTGGGGGCATCATGACTGGGGATAGCTAGGAGACTTTGGAAATGCACCCAGATCCACCTTCAGAACAGTGAGAATCTAGTCCTTAATATCAAAACTGTCATCAATGTGTCCTGCGTCAGCTGGCTGTGGCAGTACCGGACGTGGCATCATTTTTGCAAACTGATGCAGGACCTTTTCAACCCTGTTGAGTCAGTCACTGAGACCCCTCTCCTTTATATCCTCCACTAGTCCAGTCAGCTCCTGCCGAGTGACTAATTTGCCACCTTCACTCATACTGATCCTGGATATCAACATTGCACCAGCAGGTGGGGTAGAGCTACATGATACATGTGAAGCAGATAGGGCAGGTGTTATGTAAGCAACACTGACAGATTGTAAACCCCATGTCCTGACTGTCTGTGCTGTCATCTGTGAAGGTATGATGACCTCTTCTGTGCTGCTGGTCATTTTGTTTTCAACAGCAATACATGCAAACAATAGAATGCTAAGACAGTATAAAAAAGGAGTGAGAAATAGGGTGGGGAAGATAAAAATAGAATTAGATCCATGTCATGTCACAGTTTTTTATTTTTTCAATACATTTTTTCAGTATATAAATGCATATGATAAATTAATGTTATATACCTTTGCCACATCCAGATATAATGGAAAGGTATTGTGTCATAAAATAAAAAAACACTGCTAGGATATAAGATATAGTAGCTTTTATTTCCCTATGCCATACAGTATATATGTATTCACATGCAATAAGTGCATTTACAATAACCAAATTGTTTCTGACATTCACCATTGCTGTTAATATTTATAAATACTATCCTGTAATAAAACCTAATTGCTGCTTTTCAGTATTGAAACAACACACATTTAAGCTAGTGTCCTGATTGCCCAATGCAAGAAGGAAGAGCTATTGGAGAAGTCATGCATACTTGATATCAAGGTTGAGATATGCCTGTTCAAGATGCTAGGGAGTGAGGGACTTAAAATACTTATCTGGCTTGCATTGGACCTGAGGCATACTTACCCCATGCAGCTCTGAGGCAAGTATGTCTCTTTTGATGTGCCTCATGATTTGCTGCTATTTCCTCTGCAGCTGTACAGTAGAGAAAAATAAAAGAAAATATATGAAAGCATAATGAATAACTGTTTTAGCTGTCTAATGCACGGTATATCAGTGACTGTTAATGGGTCAGTATACTTATACAGCTGAAGGGTGCTTGCAGTCTTAAATTCATCCTTCCATTGGCTTAAGATGGCCTACTTATCCTTTTTCAGGTAACTATAGTGGTGACAACATTGTTTTCCAGTGCATGGAATGTCAGCTGCACTGGAGGCAGTCTTGGCCAAGCTATTCCAAGCTTTAGCCTTACACTGAAACCTGGAATAATCCCCATGTAGCAGCCTATAGCTGTAACACTTCATGAGAAGTATGTGCCACAAAAATGCTGTAGTCCTCAACATCTCACCTTTGTGCTCTAAATTTAGCACCATTCTCTACATTGCCAGCTGTGTCTGCAGAAGTCAAACTGACAATATATGTCTGAATTGGCACCCATTTCAAATCTTGCTTGCAACAGGTTGTGCGTTAGGATGCACAGAATTTCCAACTGTATTTGCACAATTGCAAACATATGGATTCCTTGGCAGAAACATTGACAGTACTTACATCAAATAGCACTAGAGGTGTGAAACATGGCAATGAGATTTGTCATGTATGATGGTCAACCAGTTGACACATGTTCCAGTGTTCAACAATGTAATGTTTAATGGTCTGGCTTGTAATACTTGGTATTTGGAAGGATAAATAGGATGAATTGTGACAAAGTTTGATGTTGGGACTTACACACACTGTCAAAATGTTGCTTCACCATCTGGAAATAAAACCCATTGGATAAAGAATGCAAACATTAAAACATAGATAATAAATTCTCATCACCACATGATAACTTCCTTTTAAGCATAATAATTAGATATACTAATTTCAGAATGAATGGAAGTATACTTCAGAGAACCCTGCATATGTGTGATTTAAGTAAACCTGGGAGTATATTCCTAAGTAAAAGGTAGTATTTCTGTTTGTAAGTATATTTCAGATGGGTGGAGTTGCATGACCAGAGTAATATATGTTGGTGTATGTTACATACATACATCATAAGACATACTGTCCTAAACACATAATTATATGTGATGAGTCATGATGATTATAATAAATCTACTGTGTCCATCATACCTATGGAAGTGCATTTTAAATTAAATATTATCATCAAGAAGTGCATTCAAGTGACACATTCATCTTTCTCACATTTCCTTGCAACATCAGATATGTATTTTGAGGAACACATTATCAGACTTGTTAATGACAAATAATATGAAACAGGCAACAGCTCACATGCTGTTAGCAGTACAGACAATATCTCAGTTTTACACAATAACACATTGATAAAATAAATGTGCGTAAATATGTATTCATACTCCCTCTGAAAAATTGAAACTAAACTGTATCGAACTCTGTATCGTATGCCTTATTTCTCACAATTCATTTCACTTATACCTTGTGCCACAAGGATAGTAATCTGAGAGTTGGAATTTATTCACTAAGTACTATCCAGAGTGCTGACATCTGCACGTCATTGGCAGGCATGTTTGTGCTACAGAAGGTAGCCCACATTGAAGTTTCCACTTTTTTCCTTCACCATTGAAATGTATTTGCATGCTGATTGGTAGCGGGCAAATGCAAAAGGCAACAAGGGAACAAATGATAGAAGCTGTAATGAAAGTCAAATTTAAATATGGATATTACTTTCAACATTAGCTTGCAGCATCATAACTTGTGTTATACCTCATAGCATAGCAAATATTTTCATTAGCAAGAAGTATAGATGATTTTACTAATACAACATGCTGGTAATAGCAACTCACTGGGACTATAGGTAACATATTCAGTATTTATCAGACACACTTAGGGTGTGTAAGTCATTTTCTAAAATGTGTGCCTACCTTTGCAGTTGACAACATTATCAAAACTATCCTTACCAACAATTTGAACCGACAGCAAATCTGCATTTCTCCAAAGTCAATGTATTTACAGTTTGTGCCACAAACAGGCAGATAACATTCATTTTATGCAGTAGTTATTATTTGGAGTGCTGACAGTTGCACAACGTCAGGCTAATTTGTAATACTAATAGCAATCTAAATTAAATGTTTCACTTTTTTTCTTAGGTAGTGAACTGACGAGCAGCACGCAAATATAGTTTGCAAATTAAAAAAAAAAAGAATATGTTTTAACAATAATGGAAATATCTCTAAACGGGATTCAAAACATGCATCATCTGTCTTATTTCTCTCAATTCACTTCATTTACATCTTATGCCACAGAGCTGGACATCTGTCAGGTGCATTCTCTGCAGCCAATATTATTAGGATGCTGACAACCACATACCAAGGGTCTATATTATATATTCGATGTTTCAAAACTTCGAACCTCATATGTTCGACAACATATGAGCAGTTTGAAACATTGCAAATATAATAATAAAAAAAAAAAAAAAAAAACTTACCTCAATACTCTGAGCAGGGGTACCTCCCACACCCCTCTTACTTAAATATACCAACTCCAAGATTGCACTTCAGTACAGAAAAGGGAAATTTTCCCCATTCTGCTCTGTTTTAAAGTTCGATCATATGGTGTCAACCATATGACTTTCGAACTTTAAAATGTTTGAATAATTAATAGGGACCCCATACCAATGCCAGGCTTATTTGCACTACTGAAGGCAAGCCAAATTAAATTTTTCACTTTTTTCTTTAAGCTGTGAAACTTGATTGAGCTCTGCCAAGTGATGCACAAATGTAGAGCAATAATAAAAAAAATACAAATACTGTTTTGGATAATTTAAAGGAATATGAAATTAATCAAATTGCATATCTAGCAATGAGTGGAGGTTCTAGTGCATTACACTGATGCATTTGGCCTTCTCACATTTCCTTGCAGCATCAATACTATAATTTATGTCTCAGAATACCAGGACTTGGGGTAATACTGTGGTAATTGCAAAGGGGACAAGGAACAGCAGAAATGCTTTTTTTTTTTAAACAGCACACACAATTAATAGTGATATAATTTCAAATGATATATCTGTCTGTCACCTTTATGGAATACTGAGGTTATCTGAGTTTTCCACCTCAACACATTCATTCATCAAAAGTAGTGTCAATAGTTATTATGATCTCCTTCAGTAAAATTATCTGTAAACAGATTTCTAACACTGCATCACCTGTACTTTTTCTCTAAGTTCACTTCAATTACACCTTATGCCACAAAGACAGGTATGTGACAGCTTGAATTTCATCATGCAGTGCTGTCCAGAGTGCTGAGGAAAGTGTACCAATGCCAATCTCAATTGTGCTACTGATGCCATTCCAAACTAAATGTGTCAGTTTTTACCATAGGAAGTGAACTACTGACTGCTGCCAGTCAAAGGAGTGCAATGCCAAACAGCATGCATAGGATAAAGAAAAAAAGACACATTTTGAAAGTATTTTAAATGTACATTTCTAAGTTTCCTCAACTTTGTTATCTTGTGACAGTAACCTGTATGGATTTAAACCATCAAACCAGGGTATTAAGAGCAATCATTTGAGATGATTTCCATATTTATCCTAACAACAGACATATTAGCAAGGAGGAAAAAGTGTTTAGATGTATGTATAATGCAATACTGTATCAAGTCAATGAAAGTGCAACAGTTATAAAAGTTGTCCTTTCTCATTTGCCAGTAAATGTCTGGATGAGTGGGATATTGGCAACATTTATGATACTCATGTACTCACACAGTATTAAACACAGTGCGAAAACACTGCAGCTGTATTCCAGTCTTTATTTAGGATGCCTCATTCCCTTTTCTAAACTATTCTAAGAGCAATGCTATCTCATTTTTATTGCATGTGGTATTTGTATCAATAAGTTCATAGGTTCATAGGTAGGTACTGGGCTATTGGCCCTAGGGCCTATATAAGCCTAGCCAAATGGTACCCTGGCTTTCCCCACCCAAGAAAATTATTTCCCTGTACCCCTCTTGAGCAGAGTCACAGAAGTGATTCCCAGGGTGAATTTCCTATCTCCCATCCAATCATCAAGATTTTTCTTGAAGAGTGCTAATGAGGGGCTTTGTTTGATATAGATAGGTAGTTTGATGCAGAGTATGACAAATCTCTGGGACAGGAATCTATCCCTCCAGCATGTTATGTTTATTGTGGTGACAAGGTTTAGGTCCCTAGAGTGTGTAGCTCGGAAGAACTGGGATTTCTTTAAGTGGAGCATGTCCAACAGCTCTGGGTTTGACATAGCTTGGTATGTTAGGCAGAGATTTCCTCTGAGAAGGCAATATGTAATGGTGTACAGCTGGAGTTTTTTGAGACAGTCTGCATAGGGCATCTGTTTGAGGCCAGTAATCCTCTTTGTGAGGTATTTCTGTGGCCTTTCCAGTTATTGAAGATGTCTTGTAAGGTACATACCAAAAGGGGCGTTGTACTCTCTAATGGGTCTAATGAGTGATGAGTAGAGGGGAACAATGACCTCTTTTTTCCTGGATGAGAAACCTTTTGTGATGAGGTGTGCCACATAGAAGGATTTCCTGACTACTGTGGCAATGTGATTATCAAAGGAGAGATTACTTTCCACCTGTGTCCCAAGGTCTCATCACACTTTCAGTGTTAAGTAGGCTACTGCCTATGTGGTAGTTCATGGGTACAGAGTTTTTACAAAAAGGGATGACAATGCACTTTTTGGCATTGAGCTTGAGGCCATGGCTTTGACAACAGGCATATGTCTTGGTGAGGCCCTTTTTTAAGATGTCCACATTGTTAGGAGTTTTGATTATGGCTCTTAGTTTGCATTCATCTGCAAACTTCGCTAGCCAAAGACCTACCGTGTTAGCCTGTACTTCAAAGAAGTAGATACCAAACATGAGAGGACCCAGGACTGAACCCTGTGAAGTTAGATTTGGAGTCTGCTACTTTCACTGTGTGGGTTCTGTCAGTGAGCCAGTTGGTAATCCATCTTGTGACATAGGGATTTATACCTAGTTTAGTGAGTTTATCTATAATTCCAGAGTGGGTGATGGTGTCAAAAGCCTTGGCGAGATCTAGATAGACTGTGTGAACCACCTTACCCTCATCTACAGCTTTGGTGACCACTTCAAAGAAGTCTATCAGATTTAGGAGACATGATCTGCCTTTTACAAACCAGAACTGGGTAAGGTCCAGAGTTTGGAGATTACCAATGTCATTGTTTATGTTATATGATGATACGTTCCATAGCCTTGCAGACCAGACTCATTAAGCTAATAGGGCAGTAGCTCCCAGGGTCCATGGTGGCTCCCCTTTTGTGGAGTGGGATAATCATTGCTGTGCACCATTCAGTGGGCACAAAGCCTGAGGTGAGGCTATGACTGAACATGGTACTTAGGTGGGGTGCCAGTTTGTTCTGTAGTTCATGTAGAATGCAGCCTGCGATGTTGTCAGGTCCCATGGATGCTGTGTTCTTGGCTTTGGGGAGTGTGTTTTTTACCTGTGCAGCCATGATTACAGGAACTTTGCATTCTTCCGGTATAGAAATGGGCCCTTTAGGGGATGAGAGGGGGGTAAAGTTAGCAATGAACCTATCTGCCAGGATGTTGGCAATATCAGTTGATTATGTATATTTAGTGCCATTGTGCTGTAACTCAGAGTAGATCTAAGTGTTGCCATTGATATTCTTGACATAGCTATAGAATGCTTTGTGATTGTCTTTAGAATCAGTGGCAATTTTGTTTTTGAAACTAGCTTTGGAGGATTTTATGAGGGATCTCAGATTCTTACTGAGGCTGACCAGGGAGTTCCTCCAATCATGGGATTTTACTCTTTTTTGCAACAGTTTCTTTCTTCTGTTGTAGAGTTTACTTATGGCAGGGGACCAACAGATTGGCTTCCTTTTTTTGGAGGATAGCATCTTGGTTCTGTTTGGGATTGCATGATCCATGCACTTGTGTAAGTGCTTATAAAGTGTGTTTGTGTAGGATTCAGCAGTCATACCTCTATTGTCCGTCAACATGGGTGTCACGAAGTTTGCTACTTCTTTCTTAAGAAGTATGAAGTTGGCTTTGGAGAAATTTTTATGGTGGTTTCCCTAATGGGGGGGTGGGGGTGAGATGTGGATGTCTAGGGTGATTAGCTTGTGGTCAGATCTGACCAATGAGGAATTGACCTCTGGTGTGGAACACCAGTTGCCCATGTTGGTAATGACCAGGTCTAGGATATTGCTGCTCCTGGTGGGGGTGTGGATAAGTTGATCCAAAGCATTGGAATTTAAGAATTCCAGAAAATGTTGAGCACAAGAGTTGGTACATGAGTAGTTTTCCCAGTTAATGCTGGGGTAGTTGAAATCACCCATTATTAGGGTGTTAGGTTGTACCCTAATATTTTCCAGTGTATCAAGAAATGAGGAGTGGGAATCCTGGGGCATGGTAGGGGATCTGTAGCAAGCTACAATTTGGATTGCGGTCTTTCCCAGAGTTAGTTGCACTTGGATAATCTTGGATGCATTATGCTGACCAACTAGCCTGGAGGTGCGGATATCCTTAATGAATATGGACACACCTCTGCCTTTAGTGTTTTGGTCCAGGTTAGGGGCCAAAAGGTGTGGTATGAATTATAGCTTGGTAATGCAGAGGTGCTCTCTGGAGCCTTGAACCAGGTCTCTGTCACTGCACAGATGTTGATGTTCTCCATTTTAAGGAGTGCTTTGAGTGAGTGCATTTTAAGGTTTAGACTTCTAGCATTGACCAGCATTACCCTCATACATGCCTGGGCTACAAGATTGGAGAGCTCCTCCATGTCTCTTTTTATGTAGTCCAGGGAGTTATGTCTCAGGTCATTCACACCAACATGGACAATGACAGAGTCATATTTGTACTTGTTGTGGAGTGACCTGAGTGCATGTGTTGTGGTGGATCCTGGCACCTGACAGGTACTTGTTGTGGAGTGACCTGAGTGCATGCGTCATGTGGTGGATCCTGGAACCCGACAGGCAGCTGACAGTAACTTTCTCCTTGTTTAGCCTAGTGAGTGGAACATCAGTGTGCCTGACTATATGCACAACATTTCTTAGTAAGAGGCAGTAACCATGGTCATAAAAACTGTATTTGGGTCTTAGGAATGCTGCTGTCTTATCTTAGTTGGAATGCTGCTCTCTTAACTCAGTTAGCATACTTTCTGACTTTTTGATAAGTCCGTTCTCCCTAATACACCCTAAGTACATGTACATCAAAGAGGAGAGACTATGAAACACTACTGATTGTTCCTGCACTCAGACTAATCATTATCATCTGCAAGGCATTAATAGCTAACACTTCTCAATGCTTTACTTGCATTGCTAGGGCATGCACATGCAATTGTGTAGCTCCTTAAACCATGTTTACCTTCTCTGAACTTCGCACATATTGTGGTATTCAGGAATGCTAAATGATGTACTACCTCATTTACACACCCACTGTATAAAGGTAATTGTGTAGCTAAGGAACTTGTATCATTGTGTGGAGACTAGATCCAGACAGCTTGATATTGCTAAATTCACTTTGAAGATATTTACCTACTTTCTAAACTGCTTTTTTGCAAAGTATGTTGCTATTTTTTTACAGAACGCTTTAAGTTTAATACTAAGGATGGACGCTTAAAGTTTAATACTAAGGATGGACTGCAATGCCCAATACAGCCATTGGTTTAACTGTCTATACTTTCTTTATTGTTTACTGCTGGTATAGCCCATGTATATTGGTTATTTGTCTACATTACAAAGTTTTTTTAAAGAATGCTACCTGATATAATTGTGTAAATTTTATTTTCTGAAAATCTGAACATTTATTGCAGAAGAGTGTAGCATAACTTTGTAGCAAGGTCAGGTATTTTTAAATGTGCAGCCCAAAGAATATGTTAGGGTTGTTATATCTACCTGGCTGCTCTCCACACCAGTGAGAAAGAACTATAACAGTTTTCTCAACTTTTACTTGTACATTGTGAATTAGTATTGTTAATGCTGCAATGTATTACACAGTTACATAACTGTGTCTGCATTACAGAACTGTCATAGTTGTAATTATTTTATATATTTTGTAGGGGAGGGGGCTGTCTTGATTTGTATGTAGTCATAACGAGCATTACCTTTTCAATTGTTGTGTGCATGATGGATGCATACATCCATACATACTTGAGTTTACAGCCATCCTGCCCATGTATTATAAATTTAATTTTGTGCCTGTTTTCTTTTTTATCTCATACAGAGATATGGCACCCAAGACATCTGTAACCCAACAAGCCACCATTCACTGATGCAGAAAATGAAGTCATTATCCAAGCCTTCTGTTGCCATGGAGCTTTTCTTTTAGGGATACATAGGGGTTACAAATCTGCCCAAGACAGGATATGGCAGCAGGTGGTTGATTACCTCAATGCTGTCAGAAGGCATAAGAGAACTTACTGCCAGATATGAAACAGGGCAAGTGATATAAACTCCTCTGCCTGCCATAGGGTGACTGCAGTTGCCTGGGAACAGGTGGCTATGGGAGTGGTCCTACTAGCAATTCACAACTCACTGAAATAGAAGAGTTCCTGTCTACTGTCAGAGATTCAGATAGCTCAGCAGAGGGTTCATACAGAATCCTTGATGTTGGTGCTGATATGGATGAAGGAGCCAGATTATCTGAAGCAGAACTTCTATGTATGCAAAATAAAAATAATGTATCATTCTATATATCCTTATATGTGTATATCTTATATGTCTGATATATCTAAAGCATGTGAGTTAGATTATACAAGACAAGAGACATAGCGGAGGATGTTTGGAGAAGGGGGATTCAATTGGTCAGTAGATTTTTCTATGTGATCATTCTTAATCTGCGTATGTAACAATGATTGTTCTCTGTTTCATGTTATATTTGAATTGTGATACTTATCAGCCTTCTTTCCTCTCCCTTACTTACATACAGGGACATCTGGATTGCAGTCTGCAAGACCAAATGAACATGTTAAGCACACCTTTTTTATTGTTGTTATTGTAGTCTGAGACGAGTATTTGTCTTGCTTTTGCATCTATTATTATTTAACATACGTTTAGTGCAACAAAGTTTTGATTATTTTTATTTGCTGTGCTTCTCTTTCTTGTGTTTATTGCTTGTTATCATAGGTGATCCTGACAGTGGGACTGTGGCACTCCTAACCCTGACATCAGAGTATTAGTAGCCTGTGATAATGATGGTGGCAATGAAGAGCCACAGTCTGGGGGATGCAGAGGATCAGTTTGACAATGAGGATGTGGCTACCACATCCCCTGCCCATGTTTAGGACACAGTCAGTATGCCTATGTATACTCATGCCACTGACCCCTCAAATATAGGAGAGGTTAAGAGTGATGCAGTTGATCAGAGTACTGTGGTTATTCCAGTTGCAGAGCTGGTTGATTTTCCCCTTAGATATCATGGGGGTGAGGCTCCACATGGGGGGGGGGGTTGGTTGAGATGCTCAGAGGAGACCTGGTTTTCACCCTCCCCCTGATGCTGATGTGTCACTAGGTGCCATCAGACATATGTGTGGGGCTAAAATAGAGGTACAGGCACTTTCCACCAGGGCTTCAGTAGTGCAAGTATTAAACATTGTGCATTCTGCCTTGGACAGGATGAATGACAAACTGGATCAGGCAGTATCTGTGATGGAATGTCTGCAGGGGTGGGTAGGCATCCATATGGCCAGAGAGATACTACATCTTTTGCTGTTAGCTGATGCAGCCATGCCAGATTCCACTTCCTTAGTGACATTAACTTCACTGTTGTCAGTGATTGCAGTGTCCACCACCAGACATTGTAGGCCATGGGATGTTGGTCCTGGATGTAGTCATGATAAGAGCTCATCCAAAAGATATCACACATGTTCAGGTAGCACCCTGACTTCTAGCCAGGGTAATGGAACTACCAGTGCAACTCCTATCTGAGGTAGTTCTTGTGGTTGGTGGAGATGATGCTGAACTGACTCCTCTACCATGCATGGCTTACACCTGTCTGATATGCCAGGACATAGTGCTACACAGTGCTTGAACATGTCCATACAGACACGCACAAGTTGAAAAAAAATACTTTCCCATTTCAATTAACACACATGCAAGTTATGTAAACAGTACTGCTGACCGCTATACATCTCTTGTTACTGGCCCTGACCACTGTGTACTTTAATAAATGCACCCTTTTCTTTCTCACACATACTCACTTCTTTGGTGTCAGTCTTGTCCTCCTGCCACCCCCCAACCACCCTGTTCAAATGATAATGACTGTGCCCTGCCATTTACACATGTCTTTGTGACTTAGGGTTGCATATTTGTCTGATGCACACATTGGATAACTACTGCTTACTTATTCACAAGTTTGCATTTATCAATATGTATTACAGGAGAAAAGGTTTTGATATCTTGCTCATACTCATTTGTGAATGATTGCTTATATAATTACTGAGCCTCATTGTACTTCAGTTATTATTGCAAACAATGCAGTCGAAGCAGGAGGTATTTCAGTCTTGTTTATTTCTATACTTGTGCAAATGACGGTATAATTGACCTGTTCCATGGTTTATAGACAGTGGTCAAGTGAAATGTTCGATGCACATTATTGGGTAGAATACAAAGCTGTATATTGTAAATGTCAGTCATCTAAGCTATTACTAACAAAGGTGTGCACCTCAGACAAGTGCCCTGTTTAGGGGCATAATACATATTTCCATATGAGAGTACTTGGTTATAGAATTGTTTTCCCTTACAGGTTCCACACTTACCTTGCCATTGCTACAGGTACAAATTGTGTCCTTGGGGATTGTCCCTGTCTGATACTATCATAACATAGTCATTACATAGTTAATAAAGGTTGTGGAGTTTGACAGGCAACACTTTTCATAATTGTTTGTGCGTGGGATCTTAG